>NC_044406.1:103566816-103869587 GCF_006542625.1 Nomascus leucogenys | reverse complement strand
GCACAACGTGCAGGTTTGTTACATATGCATACATGTGCCATGTTGTTTTGCTGCACCCATTAACTCGTCATTTAACATTAGGTATATCTCCTAATGCTATCCCTTCCCCCTCCCCCCACCCCACAACAGGCCCCGGAGTGTGATGTTCCCCACCCTGTGTCCAAGTGTTCTCATTGTGCAATTCCCACCTATGAGTGAGAACATGCGGTGTTTGGTTTTTTCTCCTTGCAATAGTTTGCTGAGAATGATGGTTTCTAGCTTCATCCATGTCCCTACAAAGGACATGAACTCATCTTTTTTATGGCTGCATAGTATTCCATGGTGTATATGTGCCACGTTTTCTTAATCCAGTCTATCATTGTTGGACATTTGTGTTCCAAGTCTTTGCTATTGTGAGTAGTGCCACAATAAACATACATGTGCATGTGTCTTTATAGCAGCATGATTTATATTCCTTTGAGTACGTACCCAGTAATGGGATGGCTGGGTCAAATGGTATTTCTAGTTCTAGATCCCTGAGGAATCGCCACACTGACTTCCACAATGGTTGAACTAGTTTACAGTCCCACCAACAGTGTAAAAGTGTTCCTATTTCTCCACATCCTCTCCAGCACTTGTTGTTTCCTGACTTTTTAATGATGGCCATTCTAACTAGTGTGAGATGATATCTCATTGTGGTTTCGATTTGCATTTATGCAGCCAACAGACATGAAAAAATGCTCATCATCACTGGTCAGTTGTTCTAAAGTAAGGTTTCTTTTTCAATTAGGTTCCTAAGCTTCCTACAAGTCTGTATGGGGGTAGTGTTTCTAGCCTCCCTTCTATTTATTCTGTCTTTGTTGTCTCCTCCTATGAAGCTTCTGCCTCTATTAGTCATACAACCTCTTTCATCTGCTCTGCTATTAAAACTACAAGTTCTTCCTTTTCTGCCTCTAGCTATCTGGAAGTTTCTTTTGGTTTTTACTCTTTTCTGATCATTTGTCTTTAGAGAATTTTATGTTTACTTTGTCAAAACCATCAAATCATTTCATCTGTTGCTGTCAACAGGAATAGAGGTGAAATATGCTATCTAGTATAAACTATTGGCATTTAGGGGCCTTCCACGCAACACACACATATAAATAAATGTATTAAGGAATACGCTGGGTGCCTTTGCAGGACATTTAAAAAAAATCTCCATCTCACTTAACTTTTCTTTCTACTGTATTTCTAATTCATTTTATTTTACCAACTCTACCTGTCTTTACATAATCTAGTCTCATACTGGTGGGCAAGGCATAAGTTAACAATTATTTTTAACCAAAACCTTATAATTTCCATTTCTTCTTCTCATCCAACCCCATTAATAAATTAAGGTAACAGTACTGTATATCACTTTATTTCATATAGGATTTGCTCAGTGGTATAGACAGTCAAGTTCCTCCATCCCGGCCATTGGGGTAACCAGTGACATTTGCCCAGGTTATCAGGTAAATTTAATTCTTTCATTTTGCAAACAGCATTGCCATTTACACAGATTGGCTCTAATACACAGGACATAATAGCCAAGGGGGTGGTTACTTGTATTTAAATTTTTAAAATGCAAATATAAGGCTTTGCAAGCAGCATGAGATATTTTTGAAAAGCTTTCCAAGTGCTAAATGCAGAGTGGCACCCTCATACGCTTATAATGGCCCTAAACACTCCTGTTTCAGTAAAAGAAAAGGGGAGAGTCCCAAAGTGTTCTACTTCCTCTAAAAATACAAATGGAAAATCTGGGTCTAATGCCTTTTCACTCACAGTACAGTTCAGTTGGAGTAGAAAAATCTTATATAAGAAGATTTCATTGTAAATAAAATGAATCACTGACAATTTTTTTAAAGAAGCAGAATAAAAAGACCTTACTATAAGCAAAGACAAAAAAAGATGGCTGTGAAGATGACTTAGTTTTATTTGAAAGTGTTTGTAGTAATGATATAGAACATATGTACTGTTCTCAACGCAGATATAAAGAGCAAGAGCCATTAATTTTCTACTAACCTAGTGGCTCTTCAGGTGTGTAATTAATGATTTATAGTTAAATGTATCTTCCTGTACTTCAAAAAATTTTAAAAAAATCTGGGTTATTCAGGAACTAAAGTGGCTCGTATGAAGTCTGCAAAAATTGTGGCAAAAAAGATTTTGATTAGACTGATATTAATAATTGCTTCAGATCTCCATTTTACCATGTGTAGAAAGCCTTACAGAGCTGTACGAAATAGATTTCTGGAACTCTCAGTGGACTTGGAATATACATTTGTATATTTTACATAAAAATGTCATCTGATTTTTTTTATTAGAGTGCTATCAACAATTCTAACTCCAAAGAGTAAAAAATGAAATCACATAACTTACTCTCATTTTATTTATATAAAATAATTATCGCAATGGAAATTCAGATCAATGTTTTCTGAGTTAGAGACAGCTTCCAGGCTGCTACATGAAACTAGACATTGTTTCAGAAATGTAATAAAGATGGGACTCAGAATTTGTCTCTGGAAAAAGGGAAAGTCTTGCGAGTTCTAGATTATGCAACAAGGTGTCTTAACCTCTCTGAATTTAAGAGTCTTCATTTGTATACATGAGGATGATGTTATGGAGAATGTGGAGAATTAAGTGAGATAATATATGAAAACCTCTGGTACAGAGTAGTATTCAGTAAATGAGACTACTCTTATCTATCACTAAAGTAGGGAGGGAGAAAAAACATAGTACGCTTTAGAAACACTTATGTTTGGCCCTGAATACTTTTCTCCTCTGTGTGCCCAAATGGTACAAGTGTGATTACGTATAAAGGAGAGATGAACAACAATGAAGCTTTCCTCTAGAAACTCTGTCACTTTACTTACTCTGTCTCTCAAAAGCAGAGCACGCATCTTAGAAGTTTATTTGGTTTTCTCTGTAAGAAATGCAGGTGTATTTCCTGGTCTGTCCAGGCTTTGTTAATCCTTTTATGCAGTCATATCTAATTGGGTAGATTTTATTTGCTTTCTTCTCAAGACTGTGCACTTTTCAGTTCTCTTTTATTGGCTTTTTAATGTGAAATCTGTCAGATTATGGAAAGTAGAAATGTCTTTATATGCTGAAATAAACTGAGGAAAACCACTTTTTCAGTGCAGTACTCCCATAACACTTTATTTATGCTTCTGTTACAGCTCTTATGGCAGCATCTCTCAGGTCCTAATCATTTGTATACATGTGTGAATTCTCCACTAGATTGTAGGATCATTGTAGGCAATGTCGATATCTTATTCAGTTTTGTGACCCTCAGAGCTTAGCACAGTACCTAACACACAGTAACTGTTCAACAAATGTTTTTTGATTCACTAATTTACAAAGACTCTCTAATTTAAGAGATAATATTATACATTTTTGCCTAATTAAAAGATACTAAGAAGAATGATAATACCGAGTATCAATGAGACTACAGAAAAACTGGATGGCTCTAGTGTTATCGTCACTGTCATTTTTAATGGCAGCTGAATATAAATTGGGCAGTCTTTCTGGAATGCATTTTGAAAATATGTATGAAAGCCCTTAAATATTTTCATGCCTGTTGATCATTTGCTTCTAGTATATTTTCTTTGAAAAATAAATGATTGTTTACAGCAATTTAGCTGTGAGGATGTTCCTAGCTGGGTTAAATATAATAGAAAAATAATCTAAACAACTTAAATATCGAATAATAGAGAAGTAGTAAAATAAATTATGTAATTTCCACACAGTGAGATACATTATGCAGCTACTGAAAAACAATGATGTAGAACCACATTTATTCAGGTAGAAGGATATTCCCTATAGACTTAAGTGAGAAAAAATAGTTTACAAAATAGTACAATTCCATTTTTATTATATACTTGCAATACCTGTATATCTTGATATATCTGCTTATACTTACCTATATATAAGTATTGAATGGCCATATACCAAAATATTAATTGTGTTTATTACTGGGTGGTATAATTACATATGTTTCTATTTTGTTTCTGCTTATTAGTGTCTAATTTTTCTGAAATGAACACAAAATAGTTGTGTTAAATTTGTTTCTAAATGAATAGAGGGAAGACAGAGAAAAGTGTGAACAAATGAGTAATTACAAAATATTTATTAACAATTTCATGCTGATTTCTTCCCTGAAGGCTCAGCCCTAAGCCACTGAAGTGCAAATGAGGATATGAATTGTAAGGAGGGTGACAGAGATGATCCCAGTTTTTCCATTTTAAACAGAATTGACATGGAAATAGGGCCTTGTTTTACATTTTGTATAAATGAAACTTTATAAGGACATATAGGTCAATATATGGCACAAATGATAATAAACGTATTCTTAGGTTATTAAAATATTATTTCTCTGTTATTTGAAAATAGTTATTTTAAAAAAAATAACCACCAGTAACCAGATTGTCTTTTCTGCAGTAAATGCCTCTTTTTTTTTCTGAAGATATGAAAATCTGGTTTTAATATCAGAATATTTATGTAGCAACAATCAGCATGGCAATTTGACTATTGTCTACTCAAAACACATATATTCTTTGTTTGCTGAATAATTTAGTCTACTGATGCCTTTGTAAAGATTTGAGTACTGTAGCTAAGCCTATAATGACATTGCCACATTTCTTCATTAAAAACTAGAACTACACTATTTCATTTTCCAGAAATACCGGAGAATAACAGTATTTTAGCACTTTGGCATCTGCTTTAAAGGCGGATTTACATTAGTTCTTAAGAAGTGAGAATTTCAAAAAAACATAATTGCTACTGCCTGAGAGGAGATGGTTTATGATCAGGGAAAAAAATTGGAAGACACCTGTAGTGATAAGAAATGGAGGTAGAGAAGAATGATACAATTGGAATCTTGCTAAAATATTTATCTCTTGTATAGAAGCTAGTATAAACTAGGTCCATTTGGATTTAGGTACTAGAGTATCCAGTGGATTTCAATATAAGGGCAATTTGCCCATATAGCAGCCCCATGACAGAGATTGCAAGGGCTAATTAATATTTGGGAAAATGCAAACTTGGAGTACTCCAGGCATTTTCTTTACTTTACTTTCTTCCATCTTTTTCTTTCTCATTGTCTGCCCACCTACCCTTGCCAGGCTTAATAATGCTGGCATTAGCAGCAATGATTATGTGGATTACATCAATCATTGATAATGCCAAAACATCAGTTTTTGTTTTCTTACATACTCAACAACCTGCAGAATCAAAAGGCTTATAAAATCGACCTAAAGAAACACTTAGGCTGCCACAGAGCCAAGACAAATGTGTTTTCTTTTTGAATTATCAACATTATCAGAATAATTATCTTGCTTTATTTTCCATGGTACTTACTACCTCCAGTCAGATTCTATATTTAAAATTTTCTAAATTTATTATTGTTGTTGTCTTTCTCTTCCTTCGACAATGTAAGCTTCATGAGTACAGTACCAGGAATTTATCTCATTCTCTGTTGTATTCCCAGTGCTTGGAAAGTTCTGGCACATAATAGGAGCTCAATAAATATCTGTGGAAATATTTGATTTTCTATGTTTTTTATGGCTAGTAGTAAAGCTATATTTATGTTTATTATTACATCATAATTTTAAAGATTGGTCAATATGTCCACATTATCATCACTTTTACATTTTAAATCGATCTAAATTGTTAGTCTGTCCCATTTAATGGTAGCTCAGGTAGTCAAAAAATGGAGCTAAAGATATTAAGGCCTGTGTTCTACTTCATTTTGCCAAATATTTATTGAGCACTTTCTGTTTGTCTCCCTGTGCTAATTGCTGGGGTTACAAGAATGACTATAACATAGTCATTGATCTAAAGGAGCTCACAGTATAAAAGATAGGCTTGTAAAGAAATGGTTTTGATCCAGTGCACTACATGCGACAAAAGAGGTATGCCCAGAGGGCTGAGGGAGTACGTAGGAGAGTGTGACTAACTCTAATTCTGGGGACTGGGCATTAAGATAAATGAAATATGGTTCTTTGTCCTCAAGGCACTCACAGTTGAGGGGTGAGAAAGAGAGACACATAACTATAATGTCATGCACTATGTGTTGTGTTAGAGATATAAATCAACTGCTATGACCACATCAAGGAAATAACAGTTGTGCCTAAGGAGTTAGGAGAAGGCTTTATGGACCAGTTAATATTTGCACTGGGTCTTGGATTCACTAGGCACAATGGGAGTGGAGGGTGGTATAGGAATGGGTCATGAAACAATACATAGAAGTATGAGTAGCTAAATTGTGGTATAATGCAGGGGAGATGCAGAAGACTAAAGCTAGAAGAGTAGAAGTCAGATTATGAAGGATATAGAATGCTATGCTAAGGACTTTGTACATTATAACATAAGTAATGAAAATATTAAGGATTTAAGTCTTTCTATTTCTGCCTGGCTTCAGTTTTGTGGGTTGACCTTCGTGATGTTCGCACCAGGTTGATTTAGCTCTGGGAAATCAAATTTATACCACCAAGGCACAGAGCAATGTTTAAAAACCAATTCATTAATTTACAGTGATAAATGTTTCTGCCAAAAGGATTGGAATACTTGTTCTTACCTCTCACTTGGGAAATCACAATAGGGGTACAATATTGCTTAGAGGAATGAAAAGGTAAAGGAAGTTGTTGTAATTAAGGAGACACATTTGTGATAACTAAGTGAAATAAATGTTCTTCTTACAGGGATGCATCTGGCACACAGGTCCTGTCAGGCCTAGGCACAATTCTGAGGGAGGCTTGAATTGGCTTTCAACTGAGTTAAATTATCTGAGCCACAGTCTCCTGATATCCCTGTAGTACCTAATCCAAGAGTCTGCATTGCAAAGACTTTCAAACATTAGATGCTCTTACTTCTTTCTGTAGAAAATCCCAACTAGGGCTGTGACAGGACCCAGGGCATTCATCCACCAATTATTTTAGTTTACTCTTAATAGAAAGTTGTGGTTTGAGGTAATAAAAATAAAATATCAAGCAAATAATGAATAATATACACCATAGCCAAAACATATATCTTTGATTTTGAAGTGGAAAACCTAAAATTTATTTGTAATAGCATGGAATTAAGCACCTAAAGCTAAAATCAATATATGTCAAAAATTGAAAATAGTACCAAAATCAATTCAATAATTCTCACTGAATCCAAATTACATAATGTGTATGAGATATTCGAAAGTAACAACCCCAGAGGTAACTCAGGTTAGGGGGGTGGGTGAATGAGGGAGATAAAGAGAAGAGAGAAAAGTGAGTTGGAGGGAACAGGAACCATGTTCAAAAAGGGAGATATAAACTTTTCAATCCTGTCATAAACCAGATGATAGAAGTTAGCACAAAAATGGCCATTGTGGCTATTACTGATAGATTTTTTTCTTCTTTCATCGTCTTTTTAAAAAAAGAACAAAAAACAAGCTGAAGTGCAATGATATCACTAAAAGGAGGAAGGAGATATTTGTTAAAAAGCTGAAGGAGGAATGAGGAAAGAAATGCTCTCTATCCTCCCCAGAAAGTGCAACATTGCCTTAGGTCTATAAATGTTTGAAAACACATTTTTGTAGGAAGTTTTGAATAGCCTTTCTTAAGCTATGACAGAAATGCTATCCTCTTAACCAGATATTTTTCAGCTCATCTGACATTTATTATTTAGTCTGACATTATTGCAAATACCCAGAAGGAAAGATGAATGTGGAATCCAATTCACAAAGAGTTCTTGGAAGAATGGAAAGGCATTGTGACCTTTTTCAAGACCATTCTGGTGTTGATTTTCTCTTCTTTCTTTTAACTCGGGCTCTGGTTATTGATCTCACTCTGCTCCCAGTAGAGTGATTTATTTTGAGTTTCATTAAGAAAGTGATCAACAATTAATAACAAAATCTCCAGTGTTTGATGGCTTTACTATGGCAGAACTGCTGGAGAGGAAGTTTGAAACATGGAGAAACCACATTGAAAAGTTCAGCATGTGACTATGTAAAGCAAATTGTTTATAACTCAAATTCATGGCTCCAAGTGGTTTGATCTACTCCTGTTGTTATTCTGTACTGTTTCCTATACAGTAGTTGGGTCATTTATTCAGCAAACAAATACAGTTATGCATTACTTAATGATGGAGATACATTCTGAGAACTGTGTCATTGTCCAAACGTTATAGAGTGTGCTGACACAAACCTAGATGGCATAACCTACTACATACCTAGACTACAAGGCATAGCCTATTGATCCTATGCTACAGACCTGTACTATACTGAATACTGTAGTCAACTAACACAAGGGTAAGCACTTACATATCGAAGCATAAAAAAATTTTCAGCTATATTATAATCTTATGGGACCACTATTGTATATGCAGTCTGTCACTGACTGAAACTTCATATGTGACCATGACTATATTAATACATGGCTACTGTTTATTAGGTAACCGTAGATACAGAAATGAACAAAATGCCGTATCTTCTCTCAAGGAGCTGATATTATAAGAGGAAATATAGACAAGAAAATCGGCAGTTACAATACAGTAACATAAGAGCTTTAGTGGCATATATACGGGCCTCTGTGGAGACACATAGGAGGACACAACTCATTCTCAGTGGAGGTTTAGGGAATATGATGAAACCTGAGCTGAATTGGAAAGTTCAGTGTGAGGAGGGTACTCTAGGCAGAAGAAGCTACATATGTGAAAGTGTGGACCTGTAAGACAGCATGCTGCACACAGGGAACTGCCAATATATTATATAAACAGGGCATAGGGTGAGTGTTGAGAAGATGGCTAGAAATGAGGTCAGAGACATGGAAATGAGATTTGTTACATCATGCAGCATCATATGTGATGTTCTTGGAAGTTTGAAATAAAATCACAGATCCATCCTTAAATGGGAAAGGGTTTTATCTTTTATTTTCAGCAGTATTCATTTGTAGGTTTACAGTGATAGCAGGCACTTTTTTCCAACCTAGTTTTCCCTATGGCTGTTGCCTTTTACACAGTACTTATTAAATCTTCATTGACTTTGACCTCCTGGCAGGTTGGCTAAAATTATGGCCCTGAAATAGAGCAAAGATAATGGGGTTAGTGAGTCTAGACTGGAAAATGTCCTTCATGTCATTAATGCTGGGCCCCAAGAAACAGATAATCTGCTACACTGCAGTTTTGTTAAGGAATGGAATAGTGCTAATGAGATACTGGCCATTTCAGTATAGACGGCCTGGATGAATGCCCTTCTTGTTGAGGCCATTCCAGATTTGGCATATGGATCTTAGTTTTTCAGAACAGAAACTCATTTCTGTCAGTTTATGCATATTAATTAAAATCAGACAACTCTGATCTTCCAGAGGTCCATTTTCTTAATTTATTATACAATTGTATTTGGCTGCTATCAGTATTTTGCACACAGCACATCCTCCTGGTTGGAAGTTCACTCTGGAGATGAAATGATATATCAGAGTATTACTTTGAAAGCATAGATGTAGAATAAAGAGAATCTGATGTTCTCAGGGGACATTTCCATCAAGCTATGGTGGCATGACAGATTGTTCTAGAAACATTGGTCCAGAAATATTCATCTCTAGAGAACTGGTATTTGTTTTTAGAATCAGAGCACTGATTCTCCTGGACAGAGCACATAGACACATTCTCACTTTGGCTCTTCCTAGAATCCATGCAAACACTCTGCCGCCTCCAGTTGTTATGACATTACTTGTCACAGTCTAGCTTACATTATTCATAGTTTGGTCTGGATGAAAATTGAATTGACACTGGAAATTCATCAGTGGCACATTTACAAACCAATTTAGGGTGGGAAGACTTCTGTAGGTGGCCTTCTTTATCTACTACTTTTTTCATTTTCAAAAAATAATTTCTAGTTTAATAACAAATTTTGGGGTATAGTATCATTTTGAAACTGTTGTATCCCTAGATTCTTGCACACTAACAAACAATTAAGAATCACAGATTGTTAAGCAATAAATGACCATGAAGATGTCTAGTTCAATAATTGGTGAATATTTTTAAAGCACTAGAACTCTTTTTGACAAATGAAATCAAACCCAGAACACATATAAAAATATTAAAGAAAGGCTCTGAGGGAACACTCGTCTATTTCATCTGTTCATTTTCTAGATGGGGAAATTGATGCTTCTAGAAAAGGAGTAATTCACTCAGGGTAGCACAGCTGGTCAGTGACAGATCCAGGACTAGAAGCTAGATCTCCCGAATACTAGTCCAGTGCTGTTTTTACTCCACCAGTTACTATTCATAAAACATGTAAAAAGGTGAGGATTGAAAAGTAAACTGATACTTCATTGAATGATCTCTGCAATTGACAATTCTGGCTAGAAAATCCTCATTGAAATCTTCAAATACTCTTTAAGATGGAAAAAAATTACCAATAAGAGGGATCTATTTTTTTGCTGTTGGAAGTTTTCCAGTATATACCAGTGGCCCTGTATACCAATATACCAATACATATTGGTATACACATATGTACGTATATACAGGTGCCCCTGTATACCAGTATGCTTTTTGACTATTTGTGTTGTTCAAACAGCTGACTCTAGTGCCATTTATTTACAACCATACTCATACTTCTTAAAAATGAAGTTAAATATTATCATAAGTACAGGGTATTTATACAATATTGCCAATATCAATACAAAATACCTTTGCTAGAGATCCCAGGAAATCTAATATGGCATGAATACAATTGTTTGTGCAGGGGGTGGTTGACGCTTGTTGAGATTAGTGTCAAAGCAGATTTTTATTGCATAGGAACAGTTTGAGCTGGGTGGTTTTGGAGGGGCTCTTTCCATCTCTGAGGGATTTTATTCTTCACACTACCATAGGTTGCCTTAGTCTATGAAGGGCTGACCCTAAAAGACAAGTAGAAGGTTAAAAGCAACATTTTGGAGTTCCCTTTGAGCACAATGGTTACCTTGGCTGGTTGTTTGTTAGTTCAAGAAGGGGGCTGTTGTGTAAGAGTAACTCTTAGATGTTTGCTTTGAGTGAATAACAAGTCCTAGCTCCTGTTTGGGGCTCAATTTCTGCCTCTGAAAAATGCCAGAGAAAGATAAGTTTATCTCTTATGTCCCTAGTAGTTCCAATATTATGTAATTATCTGCTTTTTAAATGTAGTCCACTAATATTGAGTACTCAATGGTCATGCAGAGTATGTGGGAGACCAAGCATCTAGGCCATGGTAGCCTGTGTGCTTACTGTGCTGCCATTTATAGTTCTTGTTCTTCAGCTCAGCTATGTGCCTTTCCCACAGCCCCCACCTCTCTGTCCTGTGAAGATAACCACCTGTGTGTTTTCCATTGCGTCTGTAGCTCCTAGTTTTTCATTCATTTAGTAGACTTTCTCTGACTGCCTACTGAGAATCAGGTACTGTCCTATACACTGGGGCCAAGATAAAAGTCCCTGTCTTCAAGTGAATGAAATAAACAAGCAAACAAGTAACTAAGGAGTGAAAATACGTTATAAATGTTCTGGGAGTGGTATAAATGTGGGGCTTCTGGGGACAGAGAATAAGAGCATCTAGCCACATGGGGGATCAGAGGTGTTTGCCAGAGTTTGAGAAGGATGCGAAGCCTGAAGTAAACTTGGAAGGCAGAGAAGGTAGAAGCCAGGAGAGGTGGGGGAGACAGGGTATTCCAGGGAGAGGGTGCAGCTTAACGACTTGCTTTAAGAGGCCACATTGTGTGTATGTATGTACAAGGGCCTGCAAGTGATTGTTTTAGTTATCCACTTTCTGTAAGTAGTTAGCACTTTGGAGTGCCTAGCTCTATGCTTGATTGTGCGTAAGATAGAAAAGAAGTAAAGAAAATGTGTAACTCATGTATGGCTTATGTCTCAAAATTGCTTGTGAATCACCTTGGAATGTGCAATACATTTTCCTACAGAAAACAATGGTCTCCATGGTAATTAGCTTCCCAAGCCAGCCCATAAAAGCCTTTGTAACCCATAATCTAAAAGATCATGCTGTACTAATAATACCATAGCTACTGATGATCATTTGAAGCTGTGCTTCTGTGGGAAAATACATTCCATATTTCAATCATGGGTTCCAGAAACACCCTCTTTCCTACTGAAGCTTCACCAGTGTGTGAAGAAAGCTTTGTTTTGCTACTCCTTCAGGTGGCAAATCAGTGCTTCCAGTAATTTTCTCAGCTCCAGGTTATTACCAGTGTCTCATTGAAATGGGGAGAATATATAGCAGGGAGAGGGATAGAGGTAGGCATTTTAGCAGAGCAAAAGGGCATTGGGAATAAAATATAGACAAGGAAGTGACCAATGATGTTAGAGAGGAATAGGTTCCCCAGGGAAAATGGAGACAGGACTGAAAGCAGAGGCAGAAAAGTGCATCCTTGCCCAGAGTGGGAATGGAGAATTGCCTAGGTCTCTTTTGTGCTGCTATAACAGTACACCTGAGACTGGATAATTTATAAATAACAGAAATTTATTTCTTACACTTTTGGAGGCTGGGAAGTCCAGGATCAAGATGCCGGCAGGTTTAGTGTCTGGGGAGGGCCTGGTGTCTGCTTTCAAGATGGTACCTTGAAAGCAGCATCCTCTAGAGGGCAGGAATGCTGTTCTTCACATCACAGAAGAGCAAAACAGCAAAGAGAGAGAGGACTCACTCCCTAAAGTCCCTTTTAAATGGCATTAGAGCCACCTATGAGGGCAGAGCCCTTACGATCTCAGCACCTCTTAAAGGCCCCACCTCCTAATATTGTTATGTTAACTATTAAATTTCAAATGAGTTTTGAAGGGGACAAACATTCAAACCATAAGAATAAAGGAAGGAATGAACACTTATTGAGTTTTTACTGAGTTGTAGCCTGGCTTTCTTTTTTTTTTTTTTTTTACCATTTTTTTTTATTATTATACTTTAGGTTTTAGGGTACATGTGCACAATGTGCAGGTTTGTTACATATGTATCCATGTGCCATGTTGTTTTGCTGCACCCATTAACTCGTCATTTAGCATTAGGTATATCTCCTAATGCTGTCCCTCTCCCCTCCCCCCTCCCCCCAACCCACAACAGTCCCTGGAGTGTGATGTTCCCCTTCCTGTGTCCATGAGTTCTCATTGTTCAATTCCCACCTATGAGTGAGAACATGCGGTGTTTGGTTTTTTGTCCTTCCGATAGTTTACTGAGAATGATGTTTTCCAGTTTCATCCATGTCCCTACAAAGGACATGAACTCATCATTTTTTATGGCTGCATAGTATTCCATGGTGTATATGTGCCACATTTTCTTAATCCAGTCTATCGTTGTTGGACATTTGGGTTGGTTCCAAGTCTTTGCTATTGTGAATAGTGCTGCAATAAACATACATGTGCATGTGTCTTTATAGCAGCATGATTTATAGTCCTTTGGGTATATACCCAGTAATGGGATGGCTGGGTCAAATGGTATTTCTAGTTCTAGATCCCTGAGGAATTGCCACACTGACTTCCACAATGGTTGAACTAGTTTACAAGGTAATTTATAGATTCAATGCCATCCCCATCAAGCTACCAATGACTTTCTTCACAGAGTTGGAAAAAACTACTTTAAAGTTCATATGGAGCCAAAAAAGAGCCCGCATCGCCAAGTCAATCCTAAGCCAAAAGAATAAAGCTGGAGGCATCACGCTACCTGACTTCAAACTATACTACAAGGCTACAGTAACCAAAACAGCATGGTACTGGTACCACAACAGAGACATAGATCAATAGAACAGAACAGAGCCCTCAGAAATGATGCCGCATATCTAGAACTATCTGATCTTTGACGAACCTGAGAAAAACAAGAAATGGGGAAAGGATTCCCTATTTAATAAATGGTGCTGGGAAAACTGGCTAGCCATATGTAGAAAGCTGAAACTGGATCCCTTCCTTACACCTTATACAATAATTAATTCAAGATGGATTAAAGACTTAAATGTTAGACCTAAAACCATTAAAATCCTACAAGAAAACCTAGGCAATACCATTCAGGACATAGGCGTGGGCAAGGACTTCATGTCTAAAACACCAAAAGCAATGGCAACAAAAGCCAAAATTGACAAATGGGATCTAATTAAACTAAAGAGCTTCTGCACAGCAAAAGAAACTACCAACAGAGTGAACAGGCAACCTACAGAATGGGAGAAAATTTTTGCAACCTACTCATCTGACAAAGGGCTAATATCCAGAATCTACAATGAACTCAAACAAATTTACATGTAGCCTGGCTTTCTCAGTCTTTTTTTTTTATCTTTAAAATAAATTTTCCTGTTTTCAGGGGAAGAAACTGAGGTGCAAAGAAGTTAAGAGACTTGTCCGGGGTCACATGGCTAGTAATTAGCAGAGCTGGGATTCAAAATCAGATCCCATAAAGTTCCTACAACATACATATTTATTAGTAAAAAAAATTTGTAAGCTGAGGATGTTGTTTTATTGCTGAGAAAATTGAGCAAAAACTGTAAGAGTAATTCTTTGAAGGGACCACCACTACATAAAGACAGCACCACTAGAACTAAAACTATGGTACCCTGACTCTTACCCCAGTATGGTTTATTGCATGAAGCTCTTACTGTAAGCAAGGGGATACATGTCCCTCCAGGTCATGAGCTTGCAATTTAATGCTTTGGGATTAAAATATCTTATTCAAGTAGAACGAGGCAACCTATACTAAAGGCCAGAATAGAGTCATAAATACAGCACATTGGAAGATAGAGACTATAATTCTGACTCAATAGATCTGAGAAAGCTTGTGGAGGATACGGTAGTCGTATCTGGAGTTGGGCCTTGAATGATTGATAGCAAGTGATAGATAAGCAGACCTGAAGAGAAGACATTCTAGGAAAAGTAGTTAGCAAGGGCATGTCATAAGCACAGTGACCACTTATTGAACACTTAACTCTGTATTAGACATGAGACTATGTGTTTTATGTAAATTATCTCATTTATTCTTCATGGTAATACTATGAATTGAGTAACATTATTATCTCCATTTTATAGATAAGGAAACCAATACTCAAAATAGATTATTTGTCCAACTCTACACAGCTAAGAAGAGGTAGAATCTGGAGCCTATGCACTTAGTCTACATATCTATCCATTCAATTGGATGACTGTACATGGTATAGTGGGAGATTGCTATAGACTGAATTGTTTTTCCCCTGCCTCAAATTCATATGTTGGAGTCTTAACTCTCAATATGATAATATTTGGAGATGAGACTTTTGAGAAGTAAATGGTTTTGGATGAGCTCATAATGGTGGAGTTTTCAAGGTGAGATTAGTGCTCTTATAAGAAGAGGTACTTACAACAGGGAGCTTGTGCTCTCTTTATCTCTGCCATGGAACACTGTGAAAAGGCAACTATCTACAAGCCAGGAAGAGAGGCTTCAAAAGAAACTGACCATGCTGGCACCTTAATTTTGGACTTCTAGCCTCCAGAACCATGATAAAATAAATTTCTGTTGTTTATGCCACCCATCTGTGGTGACTAAGATGACTAAGACAAAAATGCAACTGGTAAGGTTGGCTAGAGCCTCTTGTAGAGGGTTTCAAATGCTATGTTAAGGATTTTGAACTTTGTTTATTTGCACTCTAACACCAACTAAGCAGTTTGGGGGTAAGTGTGATTTGATCAGATAATACTATTCAGTTCATTCTCTAAGTGAAAACAATAGAGAACGATGGAAAGGTATCCACATATAAATAATATCAAATATCAAAGTGAGTAAGTGATGATGAACTCAATGAGTAGGTGGAGACAATACTATAGTTGGCTAGATTTATTGGGGAGGACTTAACAGAGGAAATAGAATTTGAGATGGGCCTAACAAGGATTTTTACAGCAAGGAGATGAGGAGCAAGGCATTCCAGGAGAAGGAAGTGACATGTAGAAAGGCACAAAAGAGAGAGGGAGTGGGGTGGAGTTTGTGGGACACAATGTGTCTTGGCTGGAGCAGAGTGAAGTCTGAGAAGGCAGGTTGTAAATGTTAATGTAGTGAGTTGCCTTGAGGGCTGAGATGAGGATGCTGTTTGATGGCCACATGGTTATGTCACCCATGCATAAAGGTAAAGGACTTCAGGCAGTAGCAGTGCTTGAATACTGTGCATTTAAGTGCTAAACACTGATCACTATGTACTTAGTATTCTCTTGGTTGTGTGGGGTGTCCCTGCCGTTAAAGAGCTTGTAATCTAGTTAGGGAGATCAGATAGTCATGACTGAAAAGTTGCTCATGACTGAAATAATACACACAAACATGAGTGATGTATTTGAAGCCAAGTACAAGCTTTAACATTAGGGCCACACAGCAAAGGCACTAATGAATTTGAAACAGAGTGGGTTTGGTGTGGCTGATGGAAACTTTGCAAATGAAAAACTTGTGTTGAGCTATGAGGAATGCATGGAAGTTGAAAAATGGAGTTAAAATGAGAAGCACAGACTGAGTAAATATGCAGAGGGAAGACTAATCATGGCATTTTCAGGGGACAGTGATGAGATCCCAGTGGCTGTAGTGGATGAGTCATCTAAAGTGGTAGTGAGAGATTACTTTAAAAAAGCTTATTGAAGCCAGCCTGTGGAGGGTCTTAGATGTCAGCCTAAGGAGATTGGACTTTATACCTTAGACAGTGGGGAGCCATAATATGGTGGTTTAGCACCTTATCCCTCAGACAGATATTAGACTAAAGATTAATTCTATCTTTATATATGTAGCATATCACAGAGAACCAAGGGCTAGTATTTAACGTTTCAGTATAAGTTGAGTAAGATTTTGAATCAAAAAGTACAGGGGATGGTACTAGATGAGAAAAGGAATAAAAAATGCAGCATTAATATTCATACCCTGTCACAGTCACAGTTGCACTTCATTTCTTTGTTCTATTCTTAATCTACTTTAAATATTTTTAGCATTAACTACACTATGCAAAGGAGTCTAATGAAAAGTTAGGACTATTGTGCACTTGGTGTCAAATTTTCTGACAAGATATGAATCCTCTTTAAATGGATTGGTTAAGAGGGAATGGTGCCTTTAAATCGTCATGGCAGTATGACTAGTACCAAATTGAGGGCAAATTAGGTGAGTCACTATTATAAAAAGTCCAATCTATCCATACTGTAGCACACATTTCTTTTTAAGATCAGTGAGGTGTTAGAAGCTCAAGCAGAAATGCCTGGTGTTTTGATTGGGAACCTGCTCAAAGATTTGGCCTGCCAATAGGTAGAGTAAGGCTATGTCTACACAGTGCTGATTTCTCTGTTTTATACTGGGGAAAACTGAGAAATTTGGCCCACTATCCAGGTATTCCTAGATATTTCAAAATGTTTAGTGCTGAGTAGGCAACAGTTTTACTGGATGTTTTTGTTTGTCTTAGCTAGATGGTTGGTATTGTGTAGACAAAATTCTGTTCACGATAAGGGAATTTTCTATTCATAACTTTCTTGTGGAATTTTTTGGTGAACATTGAATCTTGGTAGAAATATGCCATTATTAAGAATGTATTGAAGTACGTATTAAGATTTGCTATGTAGCTGTCTATTAAACAGGCAATGGCATATTATTCAGAAGGGAAAGGCACATGCATACCCATTCTGTGATCCACTCACCAGGGGATTCATACCATTCTAGGAAACAGCCTACTTTCTCTCTGTCTGACTTGTAAAGCACAGCATTTGAGGCTGTAATCCAGAAGCTTACAGATTTTGCCATATTATAGTCACAAGAAATTTTTACCACATTTTAAAAAAACATACACAGTGAAGCCCCAGCTGGGGGTTCTTAGAAATTCCTAACTCTGTGATGGTTATCACTCTGTCCCTTCTACTTTGAGTGCTCAGGCTTACCTCTTTGCCTGTGCAAATATCACCATTAATTTAAGGCCCAGCTTGGATGCCTCCTTCTTTGGGAAGCTAAAATTATATATGCTAAAGGAAGAGATCTTGTCTTCCTTGAAACTAGCACCTTGTTGACAACACTAATATGGTACATATAACACATAGCCCTGTACCAGAGTAACTGAGTTTTGTTTTATCTGTCTTACAGGATAAATTCCTAGAGGACAGAGACTATACCTTGCATATCGTTACATCCTACCCACCCTCAGCGTATGCACTTAAACCTATACAGGGCTGAGAACATAGCAGGCCCTCAAAAATATTAATTGGAATCACATATGATATATATTTAACTATAGACTGGTAAGAAGGGAAATGACATCTTCAGGGTGTTAGTTAAAGGTAGCACTTAGAAAGGCTATTCAATTAATCATCTCAGGGCTTCTGTTTTGAGTTCTTCCATGAATGAGTTTGAGGAAACTGCTGAAATGAAGGGTCAATCTTTCTCTGAAAGTGCAGAGGAAAGCTGATTTGGTGGTAGAGAAATATGTTACAATTGAGTAAACATTTACTGAGTCTACTGTTTATGCCAGGTGCTATGTTAGTGTTGAGGTTAGAGAGATGAGTAAGATAAAATTCCTGTCTTTAAGATGCTCCCAGTCTATTAATGTGGGATCGAGGGAGGTAAGAAGTGTCAAGTAAGAAACAGAAAGGAAAGCTGTTCTACATCATTTATACCAGTTAGACCCTGGGAATAACTAACATGAGAGTAGATTCTTGAAGGGCCCAGTTTCCTACCTTCCTGTTGCATGTTTTTGGCTGCTTTTGATAATTCCAAAAGCGCCCTAAAGCAGAGTAGAAGTGTCGATTAGCTATTATAAGGCAATACACAGATTGGCCTTTTTGTCCGAAAAGTCACATTTTTTTTTTCACTTGCCATGCCTTGGTGTCTCTCCCTACCACCTGGTGTAATGTTAAGAATATGGCTAAACTAATACTCTCAAAGAATAGAAAGTGCATTATAATGACAGAAAATGGCCAGAGAGGATGATATCTGAAGCCTATTTCTATTCTTGGCCTTGGAAGCTTCCCTTGACCTACATATATGTACAAATAAGACCACAGGGCTTCACATGCACATGCACATACACCTCTCTCCACATTCATATATATATACCCTTAAACACACACACACACACACACACACACACACACACACACACACACACATTCGTACACCAAAAAGCCCTGAACCCAGTCACTGGCTCCTGTTGCTTTCTCTCTTCCATGGGGTTTGGTGATAAGGTTAGTGTGTGAAGTTGAGTGCAATGACCTGCTTCCTGCTCCCCCTTTCAGTTGGCACCTTGCTCCTAAAAGATTTAGAAATATCACTTCTAGTGTGAGTTTCTTTTCATGGAAGACATTTTTTTGGTCATAGGGAAATGTTGAAAAGGAACACAAGGACAATGTAGATGTGCCGACACTGGTTTGTGACCATGCAGATCTATTCTTTTTGTGCCCCATAAAGAATGAAGCCTGGGATCCTTGATTGTTTTAGGTTTTGAATTTTGCTTTATAGACTTGGCTGAATGGCAATGATTGCATATCAAACTGACAACCCGATATCTATACCTGTAGAGATCATTCTACATGACTATTAGGGGCAATTTTTCTAGGATGCAACTCTCTGGTAAAGAAATCTTTAACTAACAATGAGAGTCACAAAACTCCTGTTACATGCCCAATATTGACTGCATGTGACACTGGTAAAATTCACATATTTTATGAGGATCAATAATACAATTAAAATATTTCCTATATTTCAAACTAAATGGAACAATATTAATTCAGCCACAAACAGCATTAAGGAAAGTGAAATGTCAACATTTTTGATGAGACATGAATCACACAGATTTTCCCCTCCTCCCATACCAAGCAGCATTTTAGCTATTTTTAATTAGGACTGGCTAAATATAGCTCTTATCTTCATAGACTGGGGATGTGGTTGACGTTTTGCTAAACCTTTGTAAAATTACAGGCTTATTAATAAGTTAGGTTAATTTTTGGAAAAGAAAAAATTAAATGTGCAGACTGAGCTGACCTAATTTAGAGGTCCAAGTCAAAGAGAAAGTTGATGGAAAGCAATCAGGATTGGAAAAATACAGGGTTTGTTGCTGTCTTGGTAATAGCCTGAGATGAGAAGGAGAGAATGGAGACATCATCACGACAGGAGATTTTTGAGAAGTAATTACAGAACTAAAATAGCCAAAAAAAGTCTTGGTAAAGAAAATCAACCATACTTATATGAAGATCACCAAATAGGTCACAATGGAAACACTGTGCTTTAGTTCATGGAAGCTGAGTTGTCATTGTTGGGTACCCACAACCGGCAGCTCGCCTCATATGAGAGGTAAAAACTGAAATCAGTTGTGTAACCACATCGTTGATTGGCTTGTCGGCCTGGTCTCTGTGTTTGTCTGCTGTGAATTTCAAATGCTGGCCATGAACTCCCAGCTTGGCCTAATTATGGAAGAGATGAAGATTACGGTTGACCTGAGCAGTCAAGCCATAGGATGTTTACAGGTTTGACATTGAGTGAAATGCAAAGGCTGCTATCTGAGGTGTTATTTCAGGTGGCAGACAGGCTTAGTGAAAAGGAAGGATGATGATTTCCTGAACCAGTCTCCCCAACATTTTATGAAATACTGATCTCCATTTAAAAACTTAAGCCATGTATTTTGATTAGCTTTTTTTTCCTCTTTACATTTTTATTCTTCCTCAGAACAGTGATTAGGAAGAGTGTTTTGGATGAAATTTAATTTTGCACTTTGACTCTCTGAGGGCTAGGAAGCATGTATAAAGGATAAAATATTTCCATGCTATTGGGTATTTTAAAATGTATTGTTAGAGCATGTACTATAACCCTCATGTCCTCTTCTTTCTTTCACTCATCACACACCTGCTAGAGATTAATGAAACATTTAAAGGAAATATGTTTGTTTAGTTTATAAACTTTACCCATATATGATACTTGAATATTGTAGACAAATCAGATCATGCAAATAAGCTGAAACAAGAGGAAAATAATGCTCATCCTTAATGGGCACCCAGAGGTAACCATTGCATTATACTCTTTATTTTTATGCATATATGTATTGGTATATTTTGTGTATAAAATAGACTATAAAAATAATATATTAATATATACTATAAATAATGAAATAAAATGTAAACTGTAATGAACACAACCTGTATGTGTGTGTATATATATATATGTATATGTGTGTGTGTGTGTGTGTATCTCATGATTGACTACGTTTTAAAAGAGAACGTTATTTTATTATCTGCTGTTTTGTGTTTTAATTTAGTAATTTGGTCCATAGTGCAAATAGTGCACGTTTCTGTCAGCTGCAGGTTCTTGTTCTCCTTTCCATGTAGTCCAGCCAGATATTCAGTAGTTGTGAGTCAGTACAGGTATACTAGTTGTTTACAGCCAGGTCTGTTCTTTTGAGGCAGGTATATATGCTGATTGGTTGATGGCCATGCATACTGATTGCTAAATATTTTAACACTACTGTTGAGTATCATAGAAAATCTTAAGGTGCTGGAAAATACCACACTGCAGTTAGAATTAGGCTCAGACAACCAAGCAAAAACTTGCCATGTCAGAACTGTATGGTGGATGTGGATGTGTAGGTCTTCTCTGTCCTACAAAGAGCTTAGAAGGTAGTTAAGTGGTCATGTCACACAGGCAAACAAAGATAACTAACAGTGCTGCTGCTCAGTATTATGTGAATTACCAAATGATCAGTGTGGTCAAGGAGATGCTAGAGTTCAGAAGCCTGGAATACTCAGAGAAGGCTTCACAGAGGAGAAAATATTAGAGATAAGAGGACAAAGGGAATGCAATTCAAGTGAAGGGAATAAGAAAAGGATATGATGTATTTGGGAAACTGCAAAAAGATTAGTTTTGCTTTTAGATTCATTCTTTATTCTTCCCTTGGTCTGCAAGCATTTGACCCTTGATACCATTTTTTTTCTGGGCTTCCTTGCTAAATGTCTTCTGGCTATAATTGACCAATAGGAGACACTAGTCAGATTTTGAAAGTCAAGGGAAGTGCAGAAGCTGTGATATTCTATTTCCCCATCCCCATGCTCTACTTGTTTATGTCTTGGGCAGTTGGGAGTATTCTCTATGTAGCTCTAGTTATTATTGAGAAGCTCTGGGGTTCCAGCTTCAGCTGAGTTGTTCTTCCAAAGTTACAGTTCCTGCCTAATAGCCCTGGATCCTTGTTCCCAGGCTTTGGTATTACCTCCTGCCTTTGTCCCTCAGCCCCATGAGTGGTAGCCACTTCTTGCAGTTAATAATCTCTGTTTTGCCTCACCTCTCCCTCATTTGCTCTTTCCATTCTTCTAATACCTTTGTAATTTGTTTCCTATATTAAATTCCCTTCATTTAGCCACCTGGTGTGGGTTCTGATCCACGTGTAAATGGATTATATGAGTGGTCATACTTTTCAGATGTGTTTATGTTAAGATTCTTGAGATTTGAAGAGGTTTCTGGATTCTCCAGGTGGGTTTGATGCAATCACAAAGGTCTTTATCAACAATGGAGGGAAGAGATTTGAAGATGCAAATTTCAAAGATGGATGAAGGGACCATGAGCCAAAGAATGCAGGCACTATTAAAAGCTGGGAAAGGCCAAGGAACAATTCTCTCTTAGTTTCCAAAAGGAATGTAACCACACCAACACCTTGATTTTAGCCCTGTGAGACCCATTTCAGACTTCTGAAATCCATAACTATAAGATAATAAATTGATGTTATTTTGAGGCACTAAGATTATAGTAATCTGTTTTAGCAGCAACAAGAAGCTCATAAGCCTACTTTCAGGACTTAGTTCAGGTATCACTTTCTCCTAGATGGTTTTTGTATTGTCCAAGGCAGACCCAGGTGTCAATATTCCCATTGTTTGGTATATGTCTCTATCTCTATTATGGGTTTCATCACCAAGAATTTGAGTTCCATTCCATTTTGATCTTTCTCTCTTCTCTTCTGGCTGTGTATTGGCATGTGCAGTGAAGAGGAAGAGGAGTCTATCCACTATCATTAATAACAGCTGCTGGTGTTTAATGAGCACATGCTACATACCAGATGATACACCCAATAACACTCTGAGGAAAACATTCTTATAATATCTATTTTACAGGTTGGAAAACTAAGGCTTTGAAAGTTGAAGTGATTTACCAAAATTCATAAAGCTAGTAAGCTAACCAGTTAGAAATTAAACAATGTTCTTAATGACTACATCATGCTACTAATATTATACTGTATCCCAAACAAAACCCCTTTTTGTTCTTGTGGAAATAAATCTTAATCTTTTCTTCTTTTGTTTGTCCAATTCCTGTGTTCAGCTCTTCTCAGTCTAGGCTTTCCCTAAGTTGGTTCATTTTTTAAAAAATGTGCCCTTCTCATTTCCACCCTGACTCTTTCTATCTCTGAGCCAAATATCATTACTCCCCTGGATCTTGCAGAAACAGAGTTTCTTTGAGTTCTTTAGGCAGTACAGGGACAATGGAAATGGGAGACACCTTGAAATTAGATTACTTTCAAACAGTGTGATCTTGGGCTAGAAACTTCTCTTTGTGTCATCCATAAACTGAAGATAATAGGACATAGTTCCTCATTTTGAGGATTACATAAAATATGTGCAAGTCCCGAGAATTTATTTTGGTAATAAATATGATCATCTCTAGCATTTTATAATATTTATTAAAATTATTTTGTTTCCTTTCTCTGTCTCTCTACCCTACTATAGTCTCTCCGTTCACAAGTGTCTTCATAAATCTGTCTCAAGATTTGTCAGACTAACCAAGTTTGAACTGAAGATCTGTTACTTACTAGCTGTAAGATGTTATGCAAGTTGCTTAGCAGCTCTGTGCCTGTTTCATAATCTGTAAAACTGAATAATGATAGTGTCTACAACATAGGTTTTTTTGCGAGATCGAAGAGATGTAAAGTGTTTAATAGTGCCTGGCTTATAGGAAGTTTTCAGTAAATGTTAGCTATTATTAATTTCCATAGGCATCCAAGTTATGTTACATTCTTAGGTATCCCTTGCTATCATTATTGTTCCTCACAGAAGACTGATGTATTAGCAATAATCACAAGTATTACCTTCCTGAGCAAAATGCATTTTTTCCAATCCTAAGCTTCCTCAACTATAAAATGGGAATAACTATAGCACATCCTTCATAATGATATTCCTGGTGATTATCACTATGTAAAAAACCATGTAAAGCACTTATCAATGCATATGATATACTTTCAAGATATGTTGGCTCTTATGATTATTTACTCAGTGAACAAATATTTATTGAGCACTTTCTGTGTACATGGTACAGTTGTAGGCGCTAGAGATACAGTGGTAAAAGGTAAGACCGATATAAGACTAAATCTCTGCCACGATGGAGCTTACATTCTAGTAGGAAATGCAGATGTAGTGATGATTGCTATGAAGAAAAATGGAAGGAGATAGGGTGGTCATGCAAGTACCCTCCAAGGACTTTGAATGTGACATTGGAGTATGTTGATGAAGGGACAAAGAAAGGTTTGGCAGATTACAGCATTGATCATCTGTGTTGTGTGCTGCATTTGAAGCCTGAAAATGCAGGTAATCAAAAAGGCTGGAGGGTGCTCACTACAACTTGGCCAACTGCAGCATTCTTTGGCAGTAAGCCCCGTTGACAATTAGCCAAAGAGAGCAGTGAGGCAAATGGAGATAATGTACTTTGTTTGTGAAAGTCTGAAGATGTATTATACTTCTTAATTTTGTCTGTTCTAGAAAAAACTGGTCAAAATATTTGTGATTTTTAAACCTCATAAAACTAGTTATTGCCTTTTATTAGCTTTTATAATGAGTACTAGATTGTTTCCTAGAGGTTTCATGAAATATGTGGATTATTGTGGGACCTTATTTATTCCACATATGAAACATGATGGTGCTTTCAAAAATGTAAGTAATAGCTAGTAATAAATAGCTTTATTTTATAATGCTGCCTGATGAGTGTTAGATTTGAAGATAACTGGTTTCTAATTGTAGCTGTACTTTACTATTCATATTTACAAAAGCAGCCTTATTATTAAATATATTCTGCCTTGGATTCATGTTAGACTCACTGACTTCTGCTTTCTATTAGAGGGACTAAATCCTTGTAGACCTGACCTTTGTGTCAAAGAGAGGTCCAGAAATAGTTAAAGACACTAAAATTTAAAAGTAGATTTGCATTTGATAGCCTCTTTGGGATTTTACAGGAGGAAAGTCCTGACAATTAGGAAAGAGTTACAATAAGGATAATGATTGTCTAAATCACATTCAGTAGAAACAACTCAATTGGATCACTCTTACATCAAGCTTAAATGCTACTCAGATAATGGACTTTGAGGGCTAAGATGTCACTAAAATGCCATTCAACTTACTCTGATCTTAGGTGTTTAAAAATTTCCACAGAAAATCTGAGCATTTTGCTAGAACAAGAAAGAATAGTGACATTGAGTTTGACATTTTAGAAAATAAAGTAACAGGGATGATGAACAGAGCAGCATAATGAGATTCCACTGGGGGGCAATGTTAAGACAGACTTGTAGGCAGTTAGACAATGAATCTTACGATAACTGGGCCCGACTTACTAGGAAGGATTAAGAATTAGGGTCCAAATTTCTAGAGAGGAAGTAGTAAAAATTCAATTTTAAATACCAAGATATGCCATGCTTATTGAATACCTATGCTGTGCCAGACACTGGACTAGATGCTTGGGAAATAGTGGGGAATACTAGCCATGTTCTGTATTAGCTCTCCACCCAGAGGGAGAAACAGATAAATTATTTAGTTTAAAAAATACTATAATAAAAGAACAGAGTACTGTGGGAACACATAAGAGGAGAACTAAAGCAAAATTGGGGGAGGAATGGTTAACCTGATAGCTGACGAGCAGGAAATAGTGAAGAAAGGTAAGGATAAGGGAGATCCACAATGCTGGAAGACTTGGCTTAGTAACTATTAATAATTGGTTCCAGGGTGATAGCTACAAGTTGAAACAGTCTGAGCTAGTAGTCACCTGTATTTGTATTCGAAGCTTCCTCTGTACTCTGATGTTATGCCAACCATTTCTCTTTTTGTGAATGATCAAACTATTTTTTGCTTATATTGAAAACTTCATTGATGAATTTTCTTCCTATGCTTTTGATTAAAATCAAATCAATCTGTCTTTCTCCAGGGATATATGTGTGTGTGTGTGTGTGTGTGTACCTGTATGTTGTTGGCTGAACTATTTGAAAGTAAGTTTCAGACATCATGACATGACACCATTGAACTATTATGCATTTAAAAAAATAAGGACATTCTCCTATTCTCATAATTACCATACCACCATTATTTCTAAAAAATATAATAATTCTCATAAGATCTCATACACAGTCTATATTCAAAGTTTCCTAATTACTCCAAAATATATTGTAGAGCTGTCTTTCCAACCAGGATTCTATCCGGAGCCATATATTCCATTTGATTGTTGTTATGTCTATTAACTTTCTTTTAATCTAGAAGTCAGTCCTTTTCTTTATATTCTTTCAATGATTTTGACTACTGATGAAATCAAGAATATTGCCCTTTAACATAAATCACCTTTTGGATTTTCCTGATTTTTTTTTTGGTTTCTTTGAAGCTGCTCCTTTTATGTTAACTTATATTTATGAAAACTGGAAATTAGGGCTAACGCTTATTGGATTCAGGTTAAACGTTTTTTGTGGGACTACTTCCTAGGTGAGGCTGTGTGTTGCATATTGCATCATGTTAAGAAACACATAATATGTGATTGACTCTGAACCCAGTGAATGATAACTTGGTTAAGATGATGATTGTCAGCTTGCTCTATTGAAAAGTTAACCTTTCCTCTCTTTTCATGTAGTCATCCAGGGAGGTGATAGTGTGGCACTATGTGAATATCGATTTCCCTGTCTACCTATCATCCCAAACTTTTTGTTTTACTTGATGGTCCTTGCCCAAATCAATGACCTCAGTGGGGTTTCCATCGCTGCCTACTCTTATGTATTTTGAAGGGAGGCGTGGTTTTGCTAAAACCTTTTCTTGGTTCAGAGGCTTATGAACTTGCTGTATCAGATTATACTTGCATACAGTGAAATAGTTCTTTTCATTTAATGAATCAGCCAGCTATAACTTCTTATCACTGTTGATTGCAGTAGTCCAGTGGTAATCGATAAAGGTATAGTCATTAAGTGATTGTAAATAGGATCTGAGTCAACACTTTGGGGTATAATTGTCGAACAGAAATATTGTTGGGATGGAGGTAGTAGCAGGAAGACAAAAGTCAGGACTTGCCAGTGCCAGAAGGATTACTGAGAAAAGAAATGCAGCAAGAGGCACAAGGAAGAAATTTATGTCAGAACTAAGCCAGAGTGATGTTTCATGCTGAGTCTGAAAGAGTAGCTAGGCTATGGGCCATAAACTCAAATGCCTATAGAGACTGAGAGGTAAAGAGTGTGAAGCAAGACCAGTTTAAGGATCAATAAGGATTGGTGAGGCCTATGAAAAAAATGGGGTTCCTATGTCTTATCTAGAGAGGGCGTGCATTATTTAGCAACAACTAATTGTAATGTGGAAAATAGACCTAGTGTTGCAAGATCTTTTGATATTGCCAAGAAAAGTTGGAAATCTCAATTATACAGTAAAACAAATGAGCTTTAAAATGGGAACTAATTCAAAGAGTAAGTTAAACGTGTGTGCAGTGTGACAAATATAGTCTTGGGTCTCATTTAGCTTGTTGGTCATAATTTTGCAAAATTTGGCCTGAAAATTCTTAAATTTATATATACTAAGGTCAGAAATGAAGTGGATATGTCGGGGTGTCTACTTTGTGTAGAGAAGGAATGCAAAGCCCAAAAACCAAGTAGTGCCTGATGACCAAGAGTACTTAGCAACCAGCTCTAATCTTGATATAGTGCTTTCCTGTTTGTTTGTACAGCCTGTCTCCTAACTTGATTTTAAGTTATTTGAACATAGGCACTTTGTCTTTATGTCCACAGCTACTTAAACAGTGTCCTCAAGTTCCTGTTTACTCTAGGCCATCAATATTGGGATGATGATGATGACAACAACGACAATGAAGATGATGATGGCGTCCATCCAATAAAAGTCAAGGTAAGTTATTTCATATGTTCCTCATTATAAATAAGAATGACAAATTTTTGACATAGAATAAAACACTGCAGTTTATCTGTGAACTGGTATTGCCATTTAATATTATTTTCAACAAAGCGTTTATAAAATTCATGGCTGCAGCTGTTCCTTTTTATTATGTACTGACTTGAAAATTTTCTTAACAAAAAGCCATTCCTCATTTTTATGTTGTAATGTTTGAGAAAGTAATGAATGATTAAGGTAATTGGAAATACATGAAATTGGGGAGAAGACATATACATATATATTTTTAGTCATATTTGAAGAGTAGTACTTAAATGATAGTGCACTAACTCTATCATAACATCAGGAAAATTTATATTGTCCGCCTTGTCCAGCTTCATTTTCTGAAAAAATATGTTCTTACATTGTCACATTCATTACCCAACTTCCAAAGTCACAAATTTCGACAAGAATTGGGAGTTTTTATTAGTTCTGTTTTCTCCCAAGCGTTCTCTGATCTCTCTCTCTCTTTCTCTCTAACAAAATACCAATTTAAGAAAAAAAGGGCATCAAATGGGAAGTCTAAATATAAGTGCTAAAGGGAAATTAAGTATTTTACAACTTTGGCTAGGAATGACTCTGTTTAAGTGAGTAGCTCATTAACCCAAAGGAGTGAATTTTTAATGGTGACACACTCACTGTGATTTTGATTTGCATTTCTCTGATGACCAGTGATGATGAGCATGTTTTCATGTGTCTTTTGGCTTCATAAATGTCTTCTTTTGAGAAGTGTCTGTTCATATCCTTTGCCCACTTTTTGATGGGGTTGTTTGATTTTTTCTTGTAAATTTAAGTTCTTTGTAGATTCTGGATATTAGCCCTTTGTCAGATGGGTAGATTACAAAAATTTTCTCCCATTCTGTAGGTTGCCTCTTCACTCTGATGGTAGTTTCTTTTGCTGTGCAGAAGCTCTTTAGTTTAATTAGATCCCATTCGTCAATTTTGGCTTTTGTTGCCATTGCTTTTGGTGTTTTAGACATGAAGTCCTTGCCCATGCCTATGTCCTGAATGGTATTGCCTAGGTTTTATTCTAGGGTTTTTCTGGTTTTAGGTCTAACATGTAAGTCTTTAATCCATCTTGAATTAATTTTTGTATAAGGTGTAAGGAAGGGATCCGGGTTCGGCTTTCTACATATGGCTAGCCAGTTTTCTCAGCACCATTTATTAACTAGGGAATCCTTTCCCATTTCTTGTTTTTGTCAGGTTTTGCAAAGATCAGATGGTTGTAGATGTGTGCTATTATTTCTGAGGGCTCTGTTCTGTTCCATTGGTCTGTATCTCTGTTTTGGTACCAGTACCATGCTGTTTTGGTTACTGTAGCCTTGTAGTATAGTTTGAAGTCAGGTAGCATGATGCCTCCAGCTTTGTTCTTTTTGCTTAGGATTGTCTTGGCAATATGGGCTCTTTTTTGGTTCCATATGAACTTTAAAGTAGTTTTTTCCAATTCTGTGAAGAAATTCATTGGTAGCTTGATGGGGATGGCATTGAATCTATAAATTACCTTGGGCAGTATGGCCATTTTCACGATATTGATTCTTCCTACCCATGAGCATGGAATGTTTTTCCATTTGTTTGTGTCCTCTTTTATTTCGTTGAGCAGTGGTTTGTAGTTCTCCTTGAAGAGGTCCTTCACATCCCTTGTAAGTTGGATTCCTAGGTATTTTATTCTCTCTGAAGCAGTTGTGAATGGTAGTTCACTCATGATTTGGCTCTCTGTTTGTCTGTTATTGGTGTATAAGAATGCTTGTGATTTTTGCACATTAATTTTGTATCCTGAGACTTTGCTGAAGTTGCTGATCAGCTTAAGGAGATTTTGGGCTGAGACAATGGGGTTTTCTAAATACACAATCATGTCATCTGCAAACAGGGACAATTTGACTTCCTCTTTTCCTAATTGAATACCCTTTATTTCTTTCTCCTGCCTGATTGCCCTGGCCAGAACTTCCAACACTATGTTGAATTGAGTGGTGAGAGAGGGCATCCCTGTCTTGTGCCAGTTTTCAAAGGGAATGCTTCCAGTTTTTGCCCATTCAGTATGATATTGGCTGTGGGTTTGTCATAAATAGCTCTTATTATATTAATTTTATTTTTTAGAGAAAGGGTGTCACTGTATTTCCCAGGCTGGCCTCAAACTTCTGGGTTTAAGTGATCCTCCTATCTCCCACTGAGTAGCCAGGATTACAGGTACATGTCACCTTGCTAATCACAAAACATTTTAACCTTTATCTTTATTTATTTCTTCTTTGATGCTCTTTCTTTCTCCTTATGAAGATCTGAGTTTCCGCCCTATATTTTCCTTTTCTCTGAAGAACTTTTAACATTTATTTCAAGGCAGATCAATCAGTAACACATTCTCTCATTTGCTGTTTGTCTGAGGAAGTCTATTTCTTCTTCATTTTTGAAGGATAATTTCATAGGGTACAGAATTCTAGGTTGGTAGGTATTTTTTTCTCTCAAGAATTTAAATATTTCACTTCATTCTCTTCTTACTTGAATGATTTCTGAGAAGTCAGATCTAATTGTTAGCTTTGTTCCTCTATAGGTTTTTTTTTTTTTTTTTTTTTTTTTGAGACGGAGTCTCGCTCTGTCGCCCAGGCTGGAGTGCAGTGGCGCAATCTCGGCTCACTGCAAGCTCCGCCTCCCGAGTTCACGCCATTCTCCTGCCTCAGCCTCTCCGAGTAGCTGGGACTACAGGTGCCCGCCACCACGCCCAGCTAATTTTTTTTTGTATTTTTAGTAGAGACGGGGTTTCTCTGTGGTCTCGATCTCCTGACCTTATGATCCGCCCTCCTCGGCCTCCCAAAGTGCTGGGATTATAAGCGTGAGCCACTGCACCCGGCCAGGTATTTTTTACCCTCTAGCTTTTTATTGGATTTTTTTCTTTATCTTTAGTTTTCTATAGTTTGAAACTGATATGCTTAGGTGTAGATTTGGGGGCATTTATTCTGATTGGTGTCCTCTGGGCTTTCTAGATCTGTGGTTTGGTGTCTGACGTTAATTTGGGAGAAATTCTGAGTCTTTATCGTTTCAAATATTTATTTGGTTTCTTTATTCTCCTTCTGGAATTCTGATTACACATGCAATACACCTGTTATAGTTATCCAATTTTCTAATTATAACTTTATAACCATTGACCAACCACCTCCCTCTTCCCAGTCTCTGATAACCACTGTCCGATTGACTACTTCCATGAGATCAATTTATTAAAAATCTGCATATGAGTGAGATCATATGGTATTCATTTTTCTGTGTCTGTCTTATGTTGATTCCATATTTTGGCTAATGTGAATGGTGCTTCACTAAACATGGGAATGCAGATATCTCTTTGACATACTGATTTAACATCCTTTGGATATACATCCAGAAGTAGGATTGCTGAATCATATGGCAGTTCTATTTTGAGTTTTTTGAGGAACTTCCATAATGTTTCTCATAATGGCTGTACTAATTTACATTTTCACCAACAGTGTGTAAAAGATTCCTATTCTCAACATCCTTGCCAACGCTTGTTATATTTTGTCTTTTTGATGATATCCATTCTAATTGGAGTGAGGTAATATTTCATTGTGGTTTGGTTTGCATTTCCCTGATGATAGTGATGTTGAATGTTTTTTCATATACTGTTTTCCTTTTCTACATTTTTTTGAAAAATGCCTATGAAGTGGTTTTTATTGCTATTTTTAATCAGATTGTTTGCTTTTTGCTTTTGAGTTCCTTATATATTCTGGATATTGAGTCCTTGTCTGATGTATAGCATGGAAATATTTTCTCCCATTTTGTAGGTTGTCTCTTCACTTTGTTGAGTGCAGAAGCATTTTGCTGTGCAGAAAATGCTATGCAGAAGCATTTTGGTTTGATGTAATCCCGTTTGTCTATTTTTGTTTTTGTTTCCTGTGCTTTTGAGACCTTATCTAAAAAATTATTGCCCAGTCCGATGTCATGAAGCATTTCCCCTAGGTTTTCTTCTAGTACTTTCACAGTTTTGGGTCTTACATTTAAGTCAATCCATTTTGAGTTGATTTTCAAATATGGTGAATGATAGGGGTCCAGTTTCATTATTGTGCATATGGATATCCAATTTTCCCAACAATATTTATTGAAGAGATTATCATTTCCCAATTTTTGTTCCTGGTACCATTGTCAAAAAATTAATTGGCTATAGATACATTGATTTATTTCTGTATTCCCTATTCTATTTCATTGTTCTATTTGTCTATTTTTATGCTAATACCATGCTGCTTGGGTTGCTATAGATTTGCAGCATATTTTGAAGTCAGGTAGTGTGATGCCTCCAGCTTTGTTTTTTGTTTGTTTGTTTAATTTGGTTTGTTTTAGCTCAAGATTGCTATGGCTATTTGGTATCTTTTGTGATTCTATACAAATTTTAGGATTATATTTTATATTTCTGTGAAGAATGTCTTTGGTATTTTGATAGGGATTGCATTAAATCTGTAGATCACTTTGAGTAGTATGTTCATTTTGACAAAATTAATTTTTTCAACCCATGAACAGGGGATATATTTCTATTTATTTGTGTACTCATCAGTTTCTTCCATCAATGTTTCACAGTTTTCAATTTAGATATTTTTCACCAGTTTGGTTAGATTTATTCCTAGGTATCTTACTTTTTGGTAAGTATTATAAATGGGATTGTTTTCTTGATTTCTTTTTCAGATAGTTCACTATTAATGTGTAGAAACACTAGTTTTTTTTCACATTAGAAACTGGAGATTTTATTCATTTCAACACTTTGCTTTCATGATAGATCACCAAAAATAATTAAGGCTATAAAAGCCATTAAAAACATAATGAAGTAAATGTAACTAATATACATCAAACAACATATCTGAAAATAGATAATATTCCTTCTTTTCACACATCCTTGTCTATTGTCAAAAATTGAACAAATGTTAGGCGTAAAAATACTTTAAGTTCCAAAATCTAACAACAGAACAGAAAATACAATCTGCCACAACACATTTAAACTAGAAATTGATGACATAGCTAGAAAACAAATGCCCCTACTACCTATCAGAATACATACAAGAACTTTTTTCTTTTTCTATTTGTTTATTTTTAATCTTATTTTATTTTAAGTTCTGGGATACATGTGCAGGACGTGCAGGTTTGTTACATAGGTAAATATGTTCCATGGCAGTTTGCTGCACCTATCAGCCGATCACTAGGTATTAAGCCTCACATGCATTAGCTATTTATACTGATGTTCTCCCTCCCCCAGCCCCCCAACAGGCCCCAGTGTGTGTTGTTCCCCTTCCTGTGTTCATGTGGTCTCATTGTTCAGCTCCCACTTGTAAGTGAGAATGTGCGGTGTTTGTTTGTTTGTTTTCCCTGTGTTACTTTGCTGAGGATAATGGCTTCCAGCTCCATCCATGTTCCTGCAAAGGACATGATACCATTCCTTTTTATGGCTGCATAGTATTCTATGGTGTATATGTACCACATTTTCTTTATCCCATCTATCATTGATGGACATTTGTGTTGATTCCGTATCTTTGCTATTGTGAATAGTGCTGCAGTGGACATATGCATGCATGTATCTTTATAGTAGAGTGATTTCTATACCTTTAGGTATATACCCAGTAATGGGATTGCTGGGTCAAATGGTATTTCTGGTTCTAGGTCTTTGAAGAATCACCACACTGTCTTCCACAATGATTGAATTAATTTACATTCCCACCAACAGTGTAAAAGCGTTCCTATTTCTCCACAGCCTCACCAGCATCTGTTGTTTCTTGACTTTTTAATAATTACCATTCTGAATGGCATGAGATGGTATCTCATTGTGGTTTTAATTTGCATTTATCTAATGATCAGTGATGTTGAGCTTTGTTTCATATGTTTCTTGGCCACATAAATGTCTTCTTTTGAGAAGTGTCTGTTCATGTCCTTTGCCCACTTTTTAATGTTTTTTTTTCTTGTAAATTTGCTTAAGTTCCTTGTAGATTCTGGATATTAGACTTTTGTCAGATGGATAGATTGCAAAAACTTTCTCCCATTCTGTAGGTTGTCTGTTCACTCTGATAATAGTTTATTTTGCTGTGCAGAAGCTTTTTAGTTTAGTAACATCTCATTTGTCAATTTTTGCTTTTGTTGCAATTGCCTTTGATGTTTTTGTGATGAAATCTTCTATAGTCCTCTGCTCTACCAACTGAGCTATTGAAGGATCTTGAAACACTATCAGTTTTTATATGTTGATTTTGTATCTTGTTACTTTAATTTGTTTATTAGTTCAAATAGTTTTTTATGAAGCCTTTAGGGCTTTCTATATATAAGATTTTGTTACCTACAAACAGGGACAATTTAACTTTCTCTTTTCTATTTCAAACGCCCTTTATTTTTTCTCTGCCTAATTGCTCTGGTTAGGACTTCTAGTACTAGGTTGAATAGAAGTGGTGGAAGTGGGTATTCTTGTCATATTCCAGATCTTAGAGGAAAAGCTTTAAATTTTTCCCATTTAGAATAATGTTTGGGTTTATTATTAATAATGCTGTGGGTTTGCCATATATGGCCTCTGTTACATTGAGGTATGTACCTTTTATACTTAATTTGTTGAGAGTTTTTATTATAAAGGTATGTTGCATTTTGTCAAATGCTTTTTCTGCACCTATTGAAATATTCATATAGTTTTCGTCCCTCTTTCTGTTAATGTGTTATGTCACATTTATTGATTTGTGTATTTTAAAACATTCTTGCATCCCTAGGATGAATCCTACTTGATCATAGTGAATAATACTTTTAATGTGTTGTTGAATTTGGTTTGATACTATATTTTGTTCAGGATTTTTGCATTTATGTCCATCAGTGATCTTGGCCTGTAGTTTTCTTTATTGTTGTGTTTTTGATTTTGATATCAGAGTCATGCCGGCCTCAAAATGAATTTGGAAGTATTTCCTCTTCTTTAATTGTCTGGTGTAGTTTGAGACGATTGGTATTAGTTCTTCTTTAAATGTTTGGTAAAATTAATCAGTGAGGCCATCAGATTGTGGGCCTTTTTTAAAGGGCTAATATCCAGAATCCATAAGGAACTTAAACAAATTTACAAGAAAAAAACAACCCCATCAAAAAGTGGGTGAAGGATATGAACAGACACTTCTCAGAAGAAGACTTTTATGTGGCCAACAAACATATGAAAAAAAGCTTATCATCACTGGTCATTAGAGAAATGCAAATCAAAACCACAAGGAGATACCATCTCATGCCAGTTAAAATGGCAATCATTAAAAAGTCAGGAAACAACAGATGCTGGAGAGGATGTGGAGAAATAGGAACACTTTTACACTGTTGGTGGGAGTGTAAATTAGTTCAACCATTGTGTAAGACAGTGTGACTTCAAGGATCTAGAACCAGAAATAGCAGAAAAGCCAGGCACGGTGGCTCATGCCTGTAATCCCAGCTACTCAGGAGGGAGGCTGAGGCATGAGAATCACTTGAACCCGAGAGGTGGAGGTTGCAGTGAGCAGAGATGGTGCCACTGCGCTCCAGAGCCTGGGGAACAGAGTGAGACACTGTCTCAAAAAAAAAAAAAAAAAAAAAAAAAAGAAAAGAAAAGAAATATGCAGACCCAATGTGTAAAATGGCTTATAGTTTCTAAAATAGCATGCAAATGTATGCTGTTAGTAATCTAGACTCTCTTAACACTAACATGATGTCTAAATGATGCAAACAATTTATCCATAAGGTTGATAAGGTGTATTTGATCATCCTTATGATTAACTGTAATACATTTCATTTTATGCTTTCCAGTTTGTTTTGTGGGAGCAGCTTTGGCCATAGAGGAAACGTACACAAACAGATTCAATATTCAGAGAATGCCTATACAAAAAAAGTAAAAACAAAGGGTTATGTGAAAATTATGGGAACAACTAGTTTTTAAGCATTTTTAGGCATATTGTTTGAAATTATTTGTGGATAGTACCTTAAAAGACCCAGATTATATCAAAAGCAGACAGACTTGAATGAGTACATTAGAAACACAATGAAGGTTGGGAGAGGGGAAGACAAAAGTGGAAGAAGGAAAGTCTTGCTTGACCCTTTAAAAGGTGTTTCAGAGCTGCTTGATAAATAAGCAAAAGGCAAGTCTTAGAAGTTTGATGCCCTAACGAGAAGAAAAAAATGACTGTGTGGGTTTAGAAAATACTAGTCTCTTCAGGTCCTTTTTGCTAAAGGTAACCAAAAAGAATTTAAAATAGGTAATTAATACCTGTCCTGCTTTACCTCCTTTTAGAAACAATGTGGGAGTTTACATATATAAATGTAAAACTAATACCTGTACTCAAAATAGTAGCTGAGAAAAAATGGTGACATGGGACCAGAGAACTTTAAAAGGCTTGAGACAAGCTGTAGGTAGGAGAAAAATAAGCCAACATTTTAGGAGATGGGAATTACATGAAGTGGTAATAAGTACTTTACTTAAATTTTCCTTTCTTTTTCAACTTTTGCTTTAATGTGGATATTTTGCAGTTTGTAAGTAGAAGTCGGTTAACCAATATATGTTCCATTGTCTGAATAAACAAGACCATGTTTTTATATAAAGGCTTGGGGGAGAGTCTGATCATATCGCCTCTGCTTGTCTCCAACCCAAATGTCCCCTGTAACTTTAATTTTCTCTGACTGTGTTACCCCAGGGACCTTCACCCTGTAGCAGTTTTCCAAGGTCCTATAAGATTTAAGACCACGTTAAAACTTGCCTTATAACTTCATGTTATTTGAATGATCAAACTACAGTCATGGGCTGCATAATGACATTTCAGGAGTGGTCCCATAAGATTATACTACTGTATTTTTACCGTACTTTTTCTATGTTTAGATATACCATTGTTTTACAGTTGCTTACAGTATTCAGTTCAGTAACCTGCTTTACAGGTTGGCAGCCTAGCAGAAATAAGCTATACCATATAGCCCAGGTGTGTAGTAGTCTATGCCATCTAGATTTCTATAAGTATACTCTATAATTTTTGCATAATACCTAAACTGCCTAAAGACTCATTGCTTAGAATGTGTGTATCCTCATCACTAAGCAATGCATCACTGTATCCTAATCATTTATTACCCTAGGATATTTCATTAGGATGAAATATTAGCTGTTGAGAAGCTTTAAATTATTTATTGTTTCATTGTTGAATAGTTTCTTTCACACTAATGGTGGTGAGAGCATGAGCTGATAAGAACATGTGAATCTTAGCTCTAATAAGTTTCATTCTGAGAATTAGAATATGTTAAATATAACAGTACTGTAGGCCAAAGATGTATATTGAAAAGATAGTGTCACTATAATGATATACATTTTTTAAGGCCTTTAAGAATAGATGACTATTAAGCTAGCCAGTCCCCTGGGGAGTGCATTAACACATTTAGGCCATGGGGTTGATTAGCAAATGACTGCTGTGACATACTCACTCATCAATGGGGGTCTCAAAGAGTTACTGCATCTCTGAAAGCCCTGAGGAATAATTTATATGGTGAAAGAATTTGAATGAATAAATATAACCTGATGTGTTTTAATGGTCTTTGGTAAGCATCAAAGACTAACATTTTAGAAGACCATTTGTGTTTTGTAGGGATGGGATTGAGGGCTACGCAATTTAGCATTTCCATCTCCTTTTGAAGTAGGACAAAAATTGTGTTACTTTGACCTTTTCAAGGAGTAATTTGTCTTACAGGCTAATGCTATTTTTCTCTGTTAAATGGCTCCATAACAACTGAGGAAGAGGCAGAATAGGCAATCAGTCAATATGTAGTGTTGAAAATGGCAAATGTTCAGACTGATTATGTTAGGAGACACTCTTCATGCTAAAGTCTGCTAAATGGAGTTTTATAAACATATTACGGTGCCCAAGTTATATTGTAATCCTATTATGCTACTCTTTTCCATAGAGCCAGCACTAATGGGAGATAGTCACAATGGTGCTTTACCTATGTTTTACCTTACTAAATATCTTTTAGATCCGTACTAGAATTCCATCCTGGGTTTACTGCGCTTAGTAGCCTTAGAAGCATCATGTATTTCGAAAGTGGTATTTTACCCTTCATTAAACCTTGTATTACAAAGAAAAAGCTGTCTTTGTGATATTTAAGTAGGAAGACGTTATGATAATATTTAATGTCTAGAGACAGACAGACAGGATTCACAGTGAAATAATTTGGATGCCTTGTATAATGAATAAAATTAAATCAGCACTAAGGAAAGGGAAGTGCCTTGAACAAAAATGTTTAGCGTGCTCAGAAAGGTTGCAATATTTTCATCACTAAGTTAATATAAGGGATATAAGGCTACTCTTATAAATGTTAATTAACTCTCATTACAGCAGCATTTCTCCTGATACAGGGACTACCTTTACCAACATTACCTGGGGTGCTTATTTAATATGTAGATTCCTGGGCACAACCTCTAACTCATTGAATCATAAGCTTTTCGAGTGTAGAGCAGGATCTTCATTTTAAACTAGTTCTTTGGATGATTCTTTTGAACACTAATGTTTGAGAACCTCTGTTCTAAAGAGCAGCAGGATATGTTGATAGAAAATCTAGTCAAAGCTTTTGGCTCAAAACAACTGTGGGTTTTTATGGCTGCTGGGACAAACTACCACAAATTCAGTGACTTAAAACAACACAAGGTTATTATTTTATAGTTCCTTATATCAGAATTCTGACACAGGTTTCATTGTGTATTGGCATGGCTGTGTTTATTTCTGGAGGCTATAGGGAAGAACCTATTTTCTTGCTTTCTCCAGCTTCTAGAGGACACCCTCTTCCCTTGGCTCATGACCTCTTGAAAGCCAGCAACATTGGACTGAGTCCTCATGCTGCAATGTCTCTGGTTTTCTCTTCTATAGTCACATCTCCTTCTGACTCTGACTTCTCTCTGCATCCCTCTTCCACTTGTAAGGACTCCTGGGATTGCACTGGTCGCATCAGGATAATCAGGCTAATCTTCTTATTTTAAGGCCAGCTGATTAGCAACCTAAATTCCAACTGCAACCTTAATTCTCCTTTTACCATGAAAGGTAACAAACTCATACATTCCACGGATTTGGACAAGGACATTATTGGAGAGTGAACACTGTTTTGCATACTACAAGTACAGATCATTTATTCCTTCATTCAATAGGTACCTATAAAGAACATATGTATGCTGATCACTGTGCTAAATGCTGGAGATAGTCAATAAGGCAGGCTTTGTCAATAACACATTTACAGTTTAGTGGGGAAGGGAGACACAGGCCATTAGATAATTATAGTGCAGTAAGTACTACAAAAGAGAAATACAAAAGGCATAATGAGAGCCCAGAAAGGGAATGATTTATTCTTCCTGGGAAAGTTGAAGATTTGACGGTACATACTGACTTTTGAACTGGATTTGTTTTTCCTGCTCCCTATTTTCTTTATTATTATTATTATTATTATTATTATTATTATTATACTTTAGGTTTTAGGGTACATGTGCACAATGTGCAGGTTTGTTACATATGTATCCATGTGCCATGTTGGTTTGCTGCACCGATTAACTGAACTGGATTTTTAAGGCAGACTAGAATTTCACCATGTGAATAAGAAATTTGGCGCATCGTAATCAGAGAGAATAACTTGTACAAATCCCTGGAGTTACAGAAGATTATGGTTTGTCGAAGGAGCAACTAGTAGTTGGGCATGGCCAAAATTGGGTGGGCGACAGTGCATGAACTACATGTTAGCAAAAGATAGGGCTGGAGAGGCAGGGAAAGGACAGGTTACGGTGGACATTTTCAGGTGTTAAAGAATTTGGACTTTATGGATGCAATGGGAAACCACTAAGGGTTTTAAAAAGGGGATGTCATGACAAATCTGTGATGCTGGGTGGAAGATGAATGTGGAGGGAGAGGAAAGACTGAGGACAGAGAAAGCATGTAGAAATATAATAGCAATTGAAAGATGGTGAGGTCTGAATAAGAGAATGACAATGAGGATGGAGAACCAGGGGTTTATTTGAAAGACAAAGAGGAGGAAGAATTAACAGGACTCTGACTGACTCAAGGAGGTGGCATGGGGTAGGGAAGGAATTGAAAGAGATTATAGAGTAGGAAAAAAAAGGATCTCAGCTTTGTAGACAGAAAACAAAGTAGCTGGTTTCCAGAGAAGTAGGTGGAACATAAAGTGAAATATCAAATGATATTACAGTATAAGTACAGTAGATATTTGTTATGGAGAATAGAATTACAAAAGCACAGACCTTGCATCAGTCAGCTCTCTGTTTAATTTTCAAATATGTTACTTACTAGCTGAATAGCCTTAGGTAAATTATTTAGCTTCTTTAAGCCTCAGTTTCCCTATGTAAAAAAGGGGGGGTAAATATCTATTTAGAAATGCTATGAGAATTAAATAAGGGAACATATATAAAACATCAAGCAGCACCTAGCATCTAGTAGAAACCTAATATGTGCTCTTTTCCTTGATAACACACAAGCAGGATCAGGAACAGGACTCCAGTTCATTGGAGGGAGACTGGGGAAACTTAGAGGAACTATGGTCCCAGAAAGTTTACTAGTTAGGGACTCAGATGCAGAAAGAAATCAGAGAATCTACTTAGCTGAATCAGGGAGGAAGAAACAAGGCAGAAATCTAGTTATTAAAACTCAGGTAATAGATTCTAGATGATGGGTGATTTCATGTTATATAAAGTATACATCAATATAGCTGTCAAAATATTAAAAAGACTATGAATGGATATAAAGCAAAGATGATTTGGTATAGCATAAAGTTTGTCAGGAGCATCTTAACTTTTCCTAAGGTATGGACTAATCTTAGCACTAAGGCTGGAGCAAGGTCTGTATGTATGGGGGCATTGTGGGGAATGGCTCTAGTTGTGGAAGGAGACAGCTGCAGAGGTCTTGTACAGATGATATTTGTGGTCGTGTCAAGTCCTGTAATTCTGTGATTGAAGTTCAGTTGGAACGTGTATATTGTAATGCAATTAGAGAGAAAAAAGTACCTTGCTTGCTCTGTATTATTTTGAGAGTGATAGAAAAGGTTTGCCATAGGTGTTTTTGTTTTGTTTTGTTTTGTCAAAATATATTTGAGAATTAATGAAAGCATTAGAAACTCCCCTCCCAAAACACAGCCAGACATAAGCACATAGTTTATGTTTAAATTCTGGAGGTTCATAGATCCCTTGAAACTTATTCATGGATTCTTATAGCTGGAGTCTAGGTTAAGAACCCTTACTAAAGTATTCAAGGGAGATAACAAGGTAAGAATATGTCAGCAATTTATTGTATAATGTTTTAATGAACCAGAAGTACAAGACCTCAGAGTTTCATTAGATTCAGCAGTGGTTTGACTTTCCCTAGAGTACTCAATCTAATTCTGAAAGGATCAACTCAAATGATAAGTGGAAAGCTTTAGAAGAGTTTGAGCAAGAGCCATTAAAATGAGCCAGCAAAGTAGCATATATGGAAAGATAAGTTTGGAGAGCTGAGTCTCAGAAAGAGGTACATAAAGGGATACATAACAATTATCTACCATGTGCCAGCCTAATCCTAGGAACTGTATATATAAGAGAGAGGATATTTAGAAATCCTCTTCTCATATATTTCCTCTGATATCTATCATTATATCTAAGATTTTACCATTGATAATATTTCTTTTTAAATTTGTATTCTTATTTTCTAGAGTTTCCTTTTATAAATTTTTCTATGAGAGGTCAATTCTTAAGACACTACCTAATAAACTGATAATAAGGGGTTGGTTTACCAGGTTCTTTCCAATTTAGCCAGCTAACTGCTAGTCTTAGTAGAGAGGCAGTACAGCATATTCATTAGGAGCATGGATTTGTGCACAGACTACCTGTGTTCCAATCTCGACTCTACTTTTAACAAGTCTGCAACCTTGAGCAAGCTATGCAACCTCTCTGTGCTTATAAAATTGAAGATAATAATACTAATAGTGTCTTGTTGTGAACACTGAATGAGTCAATGTTTGTAAAGATCTTAAACCAGTATAGATAGATATGGAATAATACATAGTAGATGTTATATCAATGTTAGCTAGTATTATTTCCTATAATAATAATATATTCTAACATTATTTATTCTTTTGACCAGAAGATTCCTCATTTACTGTCCAAGGATAGTTCCATGGGGCTGCAACATAGTCCATTCTGGGGTGAATTGAACTCCCAGGGTAGCTTAGGAATACTGCCTCCAGATCCTCCTATTTGTGATCAGAAAGACTATGGACTTTCCATCAATCAAGAACATTCATATATTCTTCCCAAGGGGTAGGAAGTGGAAGGAGCCTTTCTTATATAATCACTGGTAGTCCTACTGCTTTCCAAGTTGTTTGGTAACCCCACAGCTCTGGCTCTCCAATTATAACAGTCTTTTTCAGGTTTGGGACACTGGTTTCCTCCTTTTCTCTGCTGAAATTAACAGTTTTGCTTGTGATTACAATAGCTCTTGATTGTACCTGACTCCTAAATCTAAGGCAGCTCTAAGTTGCCTACTTACCTGTGATAGAGAGTTTTGTTGAGCTTTTTAAGTTAGGGAAAAATATATATTTGTTTTCTTACTGTTGTAGGCAAGTCTCTTTTGTTTGCAAACAAGAAAATGAATGTTAAGAATGAAGTATATAGAAATAAATTTAACCAAGAATATAAAAGATCTATACCTTGAAAACTGTAAAAAATTAATAAAGACATAAATAAATGAAAAGATATCCCATGTTTATAGAATTAGAATAATCATATTGTTAAAAAGTCCATAATACCCAAAGCAATGTACAGATTCAATGCAATTCCTGTCAAAATTCCAATCACATTTTTTTCAATGCAATTGGAATAGAAAAAACAATAGAAAAATAGAAATAGAAAAAAAATTAAATTTCATATGGAACCACAAAAGACCACAAAAGAAAAACAAATTTGGAGGCATCATACTACCTGATGTCAAATTATATTACAAAACCGTAATAATCAAAACAGTATGGTACTGGCGTAAAAATAGACATATACACCAATGGAACAGAATAGAGAGCCCAGAAATAAGCCCAAGCATATATGGTCAACTGATTTTTGGCAAAGCCACCAAGAATACACAGTGGGGATAGGATAGTTTCTTCAGTAAATGGTGTTAAAAATTATATCCACATGCAAAATAATGAAATTGGACTCTTATACTGTACACAAAAATCAACTCAAAATGATTAAAAACCTAAATGTAAGACCTTGAAACTGTAAAACTCCTAAAGGGAAACAGAGAGAAAGCTCCTTGACATTGGTCTCTGCAGTGATTTCTGGATATGACAACAAAAGCACAGGCAAACAAACAAACAAACAAAAACCATAAGTGGAGCTACATCAAACTAAAAAGCCCTGCACAGCATAGGAAATAATCAACAAAATGAAAGTCGGCCTACAGATTGAGAGAAAATATTTGTGAACTGTACATATGATAAGGAGTTAATATTAAAAATGTATAAAGAAACACACAACTCAAGAACAAGAAAATGTATAGCCCAAATAAAAAATAGCCAGGGGACTTGAATAGACTTTTCTCCAAAGAAGATATAAAAGTAGTCAACAAGTGTATGAAAAGTTGCTCAGCATCACTGGGGACATGCAAATCAAAACCACAATGACACATCGCCTCACATCTGTCATAATGGCTATTATAAAAAAGATGATAGGTAAGTGTTTGCAAGGATGTAGAGAAGAAGGAGCCCTGTACACTACCGGTGGTAATGTAAATTAGAACAACCATTATGGAAAACAGTATGAAGTTTCCTCAAATAATTCAAAATAGTACTACGATATGATCCAGGAATCCTTCTGAGCAAATCCCCAAAGGAAATGAAATCAGCACCTTTAGGAGATATATGTATTCCCATGTTCATTGAAACAGTATTCACAGTAGCCAAAATATGGAAAAAACCTAAATGTCTGTCAATGGATCACTGGATAAAAAAATTGTGGTATATATTGATGAATAATATTCAGCTTTAAAATAAAGGAGATCTTGTCATTTGAGATGACATGGATGGAACTGGGGGACATTAGGCTGAGTGAAGTAAGTCAGATACAGAAAGACAAATTCCACATAATGACTCTTACATATAGAATCTAAAAAAAAGGCTAATACAAAGAAACAATAAAATGGTGGTTACCAGAAGTGGGGGCAGGAGGAGATAGAGATCAAAGAGTACAGAGTTGCAGTTATATAGGATGAGTAAGTACAGACGTAAAGTGCAGCATGAAGACTATAGTTAATAACATTGTATACTGGAAATTTTCCAAGAGAGTAGATTTTGGGTGCTCTTACCACAAAAAAAAAAAAAGGTAACCATGTGAGATAATGGATAGGTTAAGTTGCTTACCTGTAGTAATCATTTCACTATGTATGTATAAAGTATACCCAAACATTACACTGTAGACTTTAAATTTATACAACAAAAAAGAGAAAAAACATTTAAAAAACAGAAAACAAAACCAACAAAGAAAACCACTAATCTTAATCTGCCTTCGCTCTACACTCTCACTTTCTATGCTTAGTTCAAATTTCTGAGATAGAAATTGTGATTGTCTATTTGTCATCCAGTGGATTGGATACTTTTGAGTTGGGTACCCTATGGGTAGGTGGATAGTACAGTTTATACAGACAAGGTGTATGGACTGAAAAGACAGTCCAAGAAGTGTAAATGACTACGTATTTTGTACCATATCCAGCACATGTAGTCCTTTATGTGTTATTTTCTCTTGTCAGGTCCATAGCCTTACTCACCACTGGGCTACCTCTTCAAGGACTTCCTTTTCCTATTGTGATTTTTATAAGGTCCAAGACTGGCCAAGTCTTACTATTGCCACATCTATGTTCCTCTTGATCTTGAAACTTTCCTGAACCCGTTTCACGTTTTTGGTTCGTGTTTTCTTTAAAAACTAAATAATCTGATGAATAAATCCTATACCCCACAAGGAATAAAATCCTCACCTAGTACCCCCTACTCACAGCCTGAGGAGATGAGATCTATAATGGCATGCTTAGAAAGCTGAAAACAATTTTCATCCACTCCTTTCTTCCTGCTGTTTGAGAATACCATCTGGGGCCAGAAGTAGCAGGCAGTTGACAGGCACTCCCATGCCCCCTCCCCACTAAAAGAAAAGTAGCTAGCAGCAGAAGCAACATTCCTACTTCTTATCAGTATATATATATTTGGTATAAAACATGTAAAAGGTTACCAGCTTATGAAACAGAGCATGGCATAGTAGAAAAAGCCTCAGAAAAGAGTTTAAGAGATTTGAGTTCTAATCCTAGACAGAACCATATTATGTATATGACTTTTGGCTTCTATGCAGAGAACCATTCTGGTGCCTTTCATAAGACTAGACTAATGTTACATTAATTTTCAGAACTAGCTGGGTTGCTATGGGAGCCTGTAAGTTCACTATGAAACATAAATATTTACAAAAAGTACAATCCTCAGCCAGCATTTGCTAAAATATTAGAGAGACTGCTTGCAGCTGAGAAACACTAGGATTCCCAGTATGAATGCTATAATGTTGAGGTTTGTGCAGCAGTATTTGGACTAAAGGCATCCCAGAAGCTGACTTGGGGGTTGGGGTACACCCTCCTTTTCTCCAGATGTGCCTCTTGGCACTCTGTCTGTCTTGGAGAATGAAGTCTGGCATATTGCCTGCCTCTTTTATTCTGTTTATTCTGCAAATGCCAAGAGAGCAACGAGGAAGAGAAAACTCAAAATTAAATCCCAGTATATATCCTTGGGTTGAGGGATGAAAAGTCTTGGGCTGTGGTTTTCTGAGGAATCTGTATTCCTGCTTCTTTGCCCAGATTTTTGGTGAAGAGGTCCCCTAAATTCTGGCAGCCAGGTGGAAAGCTGTGGATGGCCCACATCTAGGGCCTTAGGCCAAAACTGAGCTTCTCTTCAGAGGAAACAAAAGCCTGTGAGCCTGATGTTTCAGCTCTATCCCATTTAATATTAATAGTAGGGTATTCATATTTTACTATTACACTCCTGCTACACCCCTTGTTTAACTTAATCTGCTTGATGATTTCTGCTTTGGAGTTTGGATTTCATTGAAAGCATGATAGGTTGTAGCATAGTGAAGCTATTCGACACTGGGAATAGAGAGGCAGAGTTACACATGTTCTATATGTTTGGTTTGTATTTAATTTCATTATACTATAGTAGTTTCTAAGTTAAATTGGATGCTGTAATAGGTGCTGAAAGCCAGGCAGATTTCTGTCTAGTCACTTATTTTCTAATGTATATGCAGACAAAATTTCTAACTGGATTCTAAAGGATCCAGTTAATTTCCTCTGTCTTTCATCTCTATTATAGCAGCTAGTAAATACTGAAAGTGCTATATATTGAGTATTTTATTGGTAGCCATTTTTCTTGGTAGTATTTAACACGTAATATCTGATTAAATTCCCAAAATAATACTCTCATTGGAGTGTTATTATTTGTTTCATGTTATAAATGAGAACACTGAGACTTTAAAAAGTCAAGTATGCTTTTTTAGGGATAGATAACTAGTAAGCTGCAGAACTTGAATTCAAATTCAGATCTTTCTAACTCCATATTCTTAATGACTGTACTACCTTCCATTACATTATAATGTATATAGTTTTAGAAATCATAATCACAAAGTTTTGGCTTTCTAAGATTAGAGGGATTGGCTCAGTAACTCAATGCATGTGATCTAGAGAATTTTGGCCACATCTACAGAGAATCAAAGAGGTACATAAATGAATAACAGATACTGAAGACAGAGACTCCAAGTTTAGTCAAAAGCCAAGGTGTTCCTGGTCACAAACTGTTCCATATTAGTAACCATCCTCAAGATAGATCCACTGATGCCACAGACCCATAGAGTTCTTTAAGGATATACTCAGTAGCATAAATATTGGACTTTTATAAAGCATTTGAAAGTCACCTTCAGAGGAGGCATAGTAAGATGGAGTAGAAAGCTCTAACAATTGTCCCCCACACAAGGACACAAAGTTAACAACTATCTACACAGAAAAATACCTTCATAAGAACCAAAAATCACATGAGCACTCACAATACCTGGTTTTAATTTCATATCCCTGAAAGAGGCACTGAAGAGATAGGAAAAAAACAGTCCAGAATCACCAATGCCATACCCCCCACCACCCTGCAACTGCAGCATGGTGCAGAGAGCATCTCTGGGCACTGGGGCGGAAGAACACAGAAATTGCGAGGCATTGAACTCAGTGATGTCCTGTTACAGCATAAGGGAAAATCAGATCAAACTCAGCTGATACCTGCCCATGGAGGGAGTGTTGAAACTAGCCCTAACCATAGGGAAATCACCAATCCCAGGGGTCCAAACTTGAGTGCCTGCAAACCTCACCACTGAGAGCTACAGCACTCTGTGTCTCCAAGTAAACTTGAAAGGCAGTCTAGGCCAAAAGAACTGCAAATTGTAGGCGAGTCCTAGTGTGAGGCCCCGTACCAGGGCCTAGCTCCCAGATGCCATTTCTAGATGTACTCTGGGCAAGAAGGGAACCTGTTGCCTTGAAGGAAAGGACCCAGTCCTGGCAGCATTCATCACCTGCTAACTAAAGAGCACTTGGGTCCTGAATAACAGCAGCAATAAACAGGTATTGCATCAAGTGCCTTGGTTGAGCCTCTGAGACTTGCTGGCTTAAGTTGATACTCAGCACATTACCAGCTATGGTGGCTATGGTGCAAAACTCCTGCTTGAGAAAAGCAAAGGGAAATGTAAAGGTACTTTGTCTTGCAAGTTAGGTACCAGCTCAGCCATGGGAGTGTAGAGCACTTAGTGGGCTCCTGGGTCCACAATTTTAGGATTTGACTCTTGGATGGCATTTCTGGACCTGCCCTGGGCCAGAGGGCAGCACACTGCCATAAAGGGTGAGTACCAGGCCAGAAGGGATTCCCAAAAAGCTGACTTAAAAGACCCTGGGCCATAAGAAAACACTGTTGGTAGTCTGGCAGTACTCCTCATGGCCTGGGGTGGTGGTGGCTATGGGATGAGGTTCCTCTGCCTTTGGAAAAGGGAGGGAAGAGTAGGAATGACTATGTCTTGAGGTTTGAGTGCCAGCTCAGTCCTAATACTATAGAACACCAGCTAGACGTTTAAGGTTTTTAACTCTAGACCTTTACTCCAGGACAGGACATCTGGCCCCACCTGAGACGTAGGGAACCTTGCTTCCCTGAAGGGAAGGACACAGGTCTGGCTGGCTTTGCGACCATCTGACAGTAGAACAACAGGGCCTTGAGTGAACATAGGCAGTAGGTAAGAAGTGGTTACAGCAGGCCTTGGGTAAGATCCAGTGTGCTAGCTTTAGGTCTAACCCAGTGCAGTCATAGTGGTGACAAGGGGTGCTTGTGTCACACTGCTGCCAGCTTTAAGTGGCTCAGAACAGAGAGAGACGCCACGTTTGGGAGAAAGTAAGGGAAGAGAACAAAACTCTCTCCCTTGTAATTCAAATAATTCTCAAAGGTCTTCTCAAAGACCATCAAGGCAGTACCAGTACAAGTCTGAAAGGACCACAGCATTATGGAGCTTGGGGTGGCCCCTAAAGCAGATACACATTAGATTACAACACCCAAGTCCTTTCAAATATCTGGAAAACCTTCTGCAGGACAGCTACAAATAAGCCCAAAGTGAAGCCAGCATAGTGCTGGGTCTCTCCCAAGGCCTTCTGTAATCACTCCCTGGCCACTGCCTATGTTCACTCAATGCCCTGAGGCTCTACAGTCAGATGGTGGCAAAGCCAGCCAGGCCTCAGGCCTGTGTCCTTCCCTTCAGGGTGGCAAGGCATCCTAGGCCCTGGTTAGGTCCAGAAGTACCTTCTGGGAGTCAGGAACTGGAGTCAAAAACCTTAGAAATCTACCTGATATTTTACTGTATTGCGATTAAGCTGGTAGTCAAATCACAAAACAAAGGTTTTCCCACTCTTCGCTTCTTTTTCCAAAGGCAGAGGAGCCTCATCCCGTAGCCACCAGTACCCTTGGTTATGAGGACTACTGCCAGACTATCACTGATATTCCCTTAAGGCCCAAGGTCTCTTAAGTCAGCTTGTTGTGAATGCTGCCCAGCCTGCAACTTACCCTTTAGTGCAGTGTGCTGCCCTCTGGCCCTGGACAGGCCCAGAAATGCCATCCAAGTGCCAAGTCCTGGACTTAGGGACCCCAGAAGCCCCTTTGGTGCTCTACTCCCCTGTGGCCCAGCTGGTACCTAACTTGGAAGACAAAGTTCCCTTTACTTTTCTCTAGTTTTCTCAAGCAGGAGTTTTGCCCTGTAGTCACCACAGCTGGTTATGTGCTAAGTCTCACCTTAAGCCAGCAAGTCTCAGAGGCTCACCAAGGCTCTTGATGTCTGGTTATTGCTGCTGGTTATTCAGGGCCCAGGGTTCTTTAGTTAGCAGGTGATAAATAATGCCAGGACTGGGTCCTCTCTTTCAGCAGGTTCCCTTCTTGCCCAGGGTGTATCTCTAAATAAGGTCTGGGAGCTTGGGCCTGGAACGGCAGACTCGTGACTCTGACCATTGCCCTATCCTGCTCTGGCTGAGCTGGTATCTAAGATGCAAGACAAAGTCCTCCCTACTCTTCCCTTTCCTCTCCTCAAGAGGAATGAAGGGGTTTTCTTTTGGAGCCATAAGCTGTGGAACCTGGGGTTAGGGAAGGGATAATGCCAGCACTCCCTTGGTAGCCCCAGCTGGTGTCTCAGAATGTCATGTGTCCCCAACTGCCACCATCCACTGTCGTTGGGCCTCCTTCCGCCCTAGGAGCCGCCTAAGAGTTGCAGTTCTTATGACCTAAACTGCCTTTCAAATTTACTCAGAGACCAAAAACACTTTGGCTCTTGATGGTAAGGTTTGCAGGCACTCAAATTTGGACCCGTGGGATTGGCAATTCTCATATGGCTAGGGCTGGTTTAAATATTTCCTCTGTGTGTGGGTATCAGGTGAGTTTGTTTTGATTTATTTTTTCTTCTCTAACAGAACAGCATTGAGTTCAATGCCTCACAATTTCTGTGTTCTCCCTCCCTAGCACCCAGAGAAGTTCCCCACACAGCACAGCTGCTGCCTACAGTGGGGGAAGGGTGGTGTTGGCAATTCAGGATAGTTTTTTCTAACTCTTAAGTACCTCTTTCAGTGATATGAAGTTAAAGGCAGGTATTATAGGTACTCACCTGATATTTGATCCCTATAAAGGTGTCCTTGTCAGGGGGACAATCACTGGAGCTTTCTATTCTGCCGTCTTGCTCTGCCTCTAATGATGCATCTTAAAGAACTAGCAAAGCAAGAGCAAACCAAACCGCCCAATTAGTAGAAGAAGAAAAAAAAAAGAAAGATCAGACCAGAAATAAAATTTTGAAAATGAAAGAGATGAAACAAAACATCAGTGAAACAAAAACTTGGTGTTTTGAAAAGTCAAACAAAATTGACAAACCTTTAACCAGAATAACTGAGAAAAAAAGAATATCCAAATAAATAAGATTAGAAATGAAAAGGAGACATTAAATCTAATACTGAAGAAATCCAAAAGATCATTAGTGGCTACTGTGAGCAACTGTATGCCAATAAATTGGAAACTCTAGAGGAAACTGACAAATTCATAGATACATGCAATCTACCAATATTAGACCAAGAAGAAATCCAAAACTTGAACAGACCAATAACAAGTAATGAGATTGAAGCAATAATAAAATGGCTCCCAGTAAAGAAAAGCCTGGGACCTCATGGCTATACTGCTGAATTTAAAGAACTGATATCAGTTCTCCTCAAAGTATTCTGAAAAATAGAGGAGGAAGGAATATTTTCAAACACATTGAACTGATTTTCAACAAAGGTGTCAAGAACATACAGTGGGGAAAAGAGTCTCTTCCATAAATGTTGCTGGAAAAACTGGATATCCATATGCAAAAAAATAAAACTAGACCCCTGTCCCTTGTCATATACAAAAATCAAATCAAAGTGAATTAAAGACTTAAATCTAAGACCTCCAACTATGAAATTGCTACAAGTAAACATTGAGGGGAGAGACACCCCAAATACTGTGAGTGCCCCAAATGTGGAAGTGGGAAAGGGAGACCCTCCTCTCCCATACACACACCCCCACTGGAGAAATTGAAGGTCTGTTTGTGGGAGAAGTTTCCAACCTTACCTGAAGCTGAGTCAATTTAGAGAGCTGAGCAAAATACAGAGGTAGAGGAAGCAGCAGAAAAGCCCTGGTAGCTCACTGGGTCCCCCAGTGAGCCATTCCTGATTGGCACCACAGGGATCCATTGGGAGGGTGGCCAGAGGAGCAGAGGGTAAAACTCCACAGGGAGAAGGAAATCCCTAAAGGAACTTTGTAACAATTTGACTGGGGTGAGAAGCCTCTTGGCTAGGACTCGGGGGAGGGCGCAAATTCGGTGTGCAGACTCAATAGGCCAGGGAAGAACCACACCCTTTTCTTTCGCAGCTAGGAGGTGGGTAGCTTGGGGCAAGTTCTCAAGCCCATCCCACTCACTACCAGGAAACAGACTTGGGGCTATTGAGCAGGGGCACAGTAGGAGTGAGACCAGATGTGCAGTTTCCCCAGGAGCTGGGTGAGGCCTGTGACTGCTGGTTTTTCCCTATTTCCATCACAACCTGCATGACTCAGCAGAGGCAGCCATAATATTCCTAGGCACCCAACTCCAGTGACCTGGGAATCTCATCCGCATCCCCCACAGCAGCCATAGCAAGATCCACCCAAGGAGAGTCTGTGCTTCTGAGCTCAGACATGCCTAGCCCTGCCCCCACCTGATGGTCCTTCCCTACCCACCCTGGTAGCAAGACAAAGGGCATATAATCTTGGGAGTTATAGGGCCCCACCTACCACCAGTCCCTCTCTATACTACTACAGCTGATGCTCTCTGGAAAGTGGCACCTCCCAGCAGGAGGCCAACCAGCACAAAGATAGAGCATTAAGCCACCAAAGCTAAGAACCCTCAGGGAGTCCATTGCTCCCCCTCTGCTACCTCCACAACATGTGCTGGTATCCACGGCTGAGAGACCCATCGATGGTTCGTATCACAGGACTCTATGCAGATAACCCCCAGCACCAGCCTTGAGCTGTGTAGACTCACTGAGTGGCTAGACCCAGAAGAGAGACAATAATCACTGCAGTTCAGCTCACAGGAAGCCACATCCATAGGAAAATGGGGAGAGTACTACATCAAGAGAATACCTCATGAGACAAAAGAATCTGAACAACAGCCTTTAGCCCTAGACCTTCCCTCTGACAGAGCCTACACAAAAGAGAAGGAACCCCAAAAACAACCCTGGTAATATGACAAAACAAGGCCCTTCAACACCCCCCAAAAATCACACTAGTTTAGCACAATAGATCCAAACCAAGAAGAAATCCCTGATTTACCTGAAAAAGAATTGAGGAGGTTAGTCATTAAGCTAATCAGGGAGGCACCAGAGAAAGGTGAAGCCCAATGTAAGGGAGTCCAAAAAACGATACAAGAAGAAGAGAGAAATATTCAAGGAAATAGATAGCTTAAAGAAAATCCAATAAAAAATTCAGGAAACTTTGGACACAGTTTTAGATATGCAAAATGCTCTGGAAAGTCTCAGTAATAGAACTGAACAGCTAGAAGAAAGAAATTCAGAGCTCAAAGACAAAGTCTTCGAATTAACCCTATACAATAAAGGCAAGTAAAAAAGAATAAGAAAATATGAACAAAGCCTCCAAGAAGTCTGGGTTTATGTTAAACTACCAAACCTAAGAACAATCAATGTTCTTGAGGAAGAAGAGAAATCTAAAAGCTTGGAAAATATGTTTGGGGAATTAATTGAGGAAAACTTTCCCAGCCTTGCTGGAGACCTAGACATCCAAATACAAGAAGCATGAAGAACACCTGGAAAATTCATTCAAAAAAATATGCCTAGGCATATTTTCATCAGTTTATCCAAAGTTAAGACAAAGGAAAGAATCTTAAGAGCTGTGAGACAGAAGCATCAGGTAACCTATAAAGGAAGACTTATCAGATTTACAGCCAATTTCTCAGCAGAAACTGTAAAAGCTAGAAGGGATTGGGACCCTATATTCAGCCTCGTCAAATAAAACAATTATCAGCCAATAATTTTGTATGCAGTGAAATTAAGCATCATATATGAAGGCAATATATAGTCTTTTTCAGACAAACAAATACTGAGAGAATCCACCATTACCAAGCCACCACTACAGAAAGTGCTAAAAGGAGCTCTAAATCTTGAAACAAATCCTGGAAACTCATCAGAACAGAAACACTTTCAAGCATAAATCATACAGGACCTGTAAAACAAAATGCAAGTTAAAAAGCAAAAACAAAAAACAAAAAGACCAAAGTACACAGACACAACAAAGATCATGGTGAATCCAATGATACTGTACATTTCAATAGTAACATTGAATATAAATGGCCAAAATACTCCACTTAAAAGATAAAGAATTGCAGAATGGATAAGAACTGACCAACCAACTATCTGCTTCCTTCAGGAGACTCACCTAACACATAAGGACTCACATAAACTTGAAGTAAAGGGATGGAAAAAGGCATTTCATGCAAATGGACACCAAAAGAGAGCAGGGGTAGCTATTCTTATATCAGACAAAACAAATTTTAAAGCATTGGTGGTTAAAAGAGACAGAGAGGGACATGATATAATGGTAAAAGGCCTTGTCCAACAGGAAAATATCACAATCCTAAACATATATGCACCTAGCACTGGAGCTGCCAAATTTATAAAACAATTACTAATAGACTTAAGAAATGAGATAGACAGCAACACAATAATACCGGGGGACTTCAATACTCCACTGACAGCACCAGACAGGTCATCAAGACAGAAAGTCAACAAAGAAACAATGAATTTAAACTATACCTTGGAACAAATGGACTTAAAAGATATATACAGAACATTTCATCCAGCAACCACAGAATACATATTCTACTCAGCAGTATGTGGAACTTTCTCCATGATAGATCAGATAGGCCGTAATATGAGCCTCAATAAATTTAAGAAAATTGAAATTATATCAAGCACTCTCTCAGACCAAAGTGGAATAAAACTGGAAAACAACTCCAAAAGGAACCTTCAAAACCATGCAAACATGAAAATTAAATAACCTGCTTCTGAATGAGCATTTGGTCAAAAACAAAATCAAGATGGAAATTTAAAAATTATTTGAATTGAATGACAATAATGACACAACCTACCAAAACCTCTGGGATACAGCAAAGGTGGTGCTAAGAGGAAAGTATATAACCAAAAAAGAAAACCAGGAAAAGTATACAACCAAAAAAGAAAACTACAGACCGATATCTTTGATGACCATAGATGCTAGAATCTTTAACATAATACTAGCTGTCTGAATCCAGCAACATGTCAAAAAGATAATCCACCATGAACAAGTGGGTTTCATACCAGGGATGCAGGGATGGTTTAACATACGTAAGTTACTAAATGTGATACACAACATAAACAGAATTAAAAACAAAAATCACATGATCATCTCAACAGATGCAGATAAAGCATTTGACAAAGTCCCGCATCCTTTTATGATTAAAACTCTCAGCAAAATCAGCATACAAGGGATATACCTTAAGGTAATAAAAGCCATCTATGACAAACCCACAGCCAACATAATACTGAATGGGGAAAAGTTGAAAGCATTCCCTCTGAGAGCTGGAACAAAACAAGGATGCTCAATCTCACCACCTCTCCTCAACATAGTACTGGAAGTCCTAGTCAGAGCAATCAGACAAGAGAAAGAAATAAAGGGCATCTGAATTGGTAAAGAGGAAGTCAAACTGTCACTGTTTGCTGATGATATGATCGTTTACCCTGGAAACCCTAAAGACTCCTCCAGAAAGCCCCTAGAACTGATAAAAGAATTCAGCAAAGTTTCTGAATACAAGATTAATGTACACAAAGCAGTAGCTCTTCTATACACCAACAGTGACCAAGTGGAGAATCAAATTAAGAACTCAACCCCTTTTACAATAGCTGCAAACAACAACAACAACAACAAACCCCCAAACTTAGGAATATACCTAACCAAGGAGTCAGACAACCTCTACAAGGAAAACTACAAAACACTGCTGAAAGAAATCACAGACTACACAAACAAATGGAAACACATCCCATGCTCATGGATGGGTAGAATTAATATTGTAAAAATGCCCATACTGCCAAAAGCAATTTACAAATTCAATGCAATACCCATCAAAATACCACCATCATTCTTCGCAGAGTTAGAAAAAACAATTCTAAAATTCATATGGAACCAAAAAGACCCTGCATAGCCAAAGCAAGACTAAGCAAAAAGAGTAAGTCTGGAGGCATCACACTACCTGATTTCAAACTGTATTATAAGGCCATAGTCACCAAAGCAGCGTGGTACTAGTATAAAAGTAGGCACATAGACCAATGGAACAGAATAGAGAACCCAGAAATAAACCCAAACACTTACAGCCAACTGATCTTCAACAAAGCAAACAAAACATAAAGTGAGGAAAAGACATCCTTTTCAACAAATGGTGCTGGGATAATTGGCTAGCCACATGTAGGAGAATGAAACTGGATCCTCATCTCTCACCTTATACAAAAATCAACACAAGATGGATTAAGGACTTAAACTTAAGACCTGAAACTGTAAAAATTCCGGAAGATAACGTTGGAAAAACCCTTCTAGACATTGGCTTAGGCAAGGATTTCATGACCAAGAACCCAAAAGCAAATACAAGGAAAACAAAGATAAATACCTGGGACCTAATTAAACTAAAGAGCTTTTGCATGGCAAAAGGAACAATCAGTAAACAGACAACCCACAGAGTGGAGAAAATCTTCACAATCTATACACCTGACAAAGGACTAATATCCGGAATCTACAATGAACTCAAACAAATCAGTAAGAAAAAAAAATCCCATCAAAAAGTGGGATAAGGACATAAATAGACATTTCTCAAAAGAAGATATACAAATGGCCAACACACATATGAAAAAAATGCTCAACATCACTAATGATCAGGGAAATGGAGATCAAAACCACAATATGATACCACCTTACTCCTGCAAGAATGACCATAATAAAAAAAATTAAAAAACAGTAGATGTTGGTGTGGATTCTGTGATCATGGAACACTTCTACGCTGCTGGTGGGAATGCAAACTACTACAGCCACTATGGAAAACAGTGTGGAGATTCCTTAAAGAACTAGAAGTAGAACTACCATTTGATCCAGCAATCCCACTACTAGGTATCTACCCAGAGGAAAATAAGTCATTATTCAAAAAAGATACTTGCACATGCATGTTTATAGCAGCATAATTCACAATTGCAAAATTGTGGAACTAACACAAATGCCCATCAATCAATGAGTGAATAAAGAAACTGTGATATGTATGTGTATATATATATATGATGGAATACTATTCAGCCATAAAAAGGAATGAATTAACAGCATTTGCAGTGACCTAGATGAGATTGGAGACTATTATTCTAAGTGAGGTAACTCAGGGATGGAAAACCAAACATTGTATGTTCTCACTAATATATGGGAGCTATGCTATGAGGACGAAAAGGCACAAGAATGATAGAATGTACTTTGGGGACTTGGAGTGAAGAGTGGGAGCGGGGAGAGGGATAAAAGACTACAAATATGGTGCAGTGTATACTGCTCAGGTGATGAGTGCACCAAAATCTCACAAATCACCACTAAGGAACTTACTCATGTAACCAGATACCACCTGTGTCCCAATAACTTATGGAAAAAAAAAAAACGAAAAACATTGGGGAAAATTTCCAGGACATTGGTCTGGGCAAAATATTCTTGAGCAATACCCCACCACCACCACAGGAAACCAAAGCAAACATGGACAAATGGGATCACATCAAGTTAAAAAGCTTCTGCATAGCAAAGGATACAATCAACAAAGTGAAGAGACAACCCACAGAGTAAGATAAAATATTTGCAAATTACCTCTCTTACAAGGGATTAATGACCAGAATATATAAGGAGTTCAGACAACTCTATAGAAAAAAATCTCGTAATACCATCAAGAAATGTGCAAAAGATTTGAATATACATTTACACAAAAAAGACATACAAATGACAGCAGGCATTTTTAAAGGGGCTCAACATCATTGGTCATCAGAGAAATGCAAAACAACATTAAAGTGAGATATCATCTCACCCCAGTTAGAATGGCTTGTATACAAAAGACAGGCAATAGCAAATTCTGGTAAAAATGTGGAAAAAAGGGAACCCTTGTACACTGTTTTTGGGAATATAAATTAGTACAACCACTATGGAGAACAGTTTGGACGTTCCTCTTAAAACTAAAATTTGAGCTACCATATGATCCAGCAATCTCATTGCTGGGTATGTACCCAAAAGAAAGAAAATCACCATATCGAAAGATTATCTGTACTCCTATGTTTGTTGTAGCACTCTTCACAATAGCTAAGATTTGGAAACAACCTTTGTGTCTTTTCATCAACAGTTTAGTGGATAAGAAAATGTCATACATATATAAAATGAAGTACTATTAAAAAGGTGCTATATATTGTACTCCATACATAATGGGAGTACTATAAAAAAGAATGAGATCCTGTCATTTGCAACAACATGGATGTGCCTGGAGATCATTAAGTTAATCGAAGTAAGCCAAGCTCAAAAAGCAAAGCATTGCATGTTCTCACTTATTTTGGGGGCCTAAAAATTTAAAAAAAAATTGAACTCATGGAGATAAAGAATGGAAGCATGGTTACCAGAGGCTGTGAAGGGTAGTAGGGGGCTTGGAGGGAGGTCAGGATTTATAACGGAGACAAAAAATAGAGAGAATGAATAAGACCTACTATTGATAGGACAATAGGGTGTCTATATTCAATAATAACTAAATTGTACATTTTAAAATAAAGAGTGTATTTGGATTGTTTATAATTCAAAGGATAAATGCTTGAGCGGGTGGATACCCCATTCTCCATGATGTGTTTGTTTCAATTTGCATGCCTGTATCAAAACATCTCATGTACCCCATAAATATTTACACCTACTATTTCTCACAAAATTAAAAAATTAAAAAAATAAAAATAATCTCACTAAATTAACACCCCAGTATAATGTTGAGCAAAGAATAATTACCAAATGAGAAAATAAAAACTTTAAATAAAGATTTAAAAACTCAACCTCAAATAACAACAGTCGTTATACCTTTTTAAACCCATTCAGAATTATAATGATGAGAAATTGGTAATATAGTTATGCATCACTTCACAATGGGGATAACTTGTGAGAAATGCATCTTTAGGAGACTTCATTGCTATGGGAACATCATAGAGTGTATTACACCAACCTAGATGGTATAGCCTACTATGCACACAGGCTATATAATATAGCTTTTGCTGCTGCTCTACAAATCTGTACATCATGTTACTGTATTGAATACTGTAGGTAATTATAATACAACTATAAGTATTTGTGTACCTAAACATATCTAAACATAGGAAAGCCATAGCAAAAATACAGCATAAAGGATTAAAAAATATAGTACGCCTGTGTAGTGTACTTAACATGAATGGAACTTGCAGGACTGGGGTTGCTCTGGATAAGCCAGTGAGTGAGTGGTGATAGACTGCAAAGGCATAGACTACTACTGTGCACTACTGTCAACTTTATAAACACTGCACTTAGGCTACATTAAATATATAAAAACATTTTTCCATTAGTAATAAATTAACCTTACCTTACTGTAACTTTCTTAACTTTATAAACTTTTTAACAGTTTAAACTTTTTGACTCTTTTGTAATAACACTTAGCTTAAAATACAAACATACTGTAAAACTGTACAATAAGGTTTTCTTTCTATCTTTATAAGCTTTTTTTCTGTTTTTGAAATTATTTATTTCTTTACTTTTTAAACTTTTTTCTTAAAGACTAAGACATAAACACACACATTACCCTAGGCCTACATAGGGTCAGAAGCATCAAAATCATTGACTTCCACTTTCACATCTTTTCCCTCTGAAAGGTGTCCAGGAGAAGTAACAACTACACTACAATTTTATGGGACGACTGCTGTATCTGCCATCTGTCATTGACCAAAACATCGTTATGCATCACACAACTATACTCAGTGTTGGAGAGAGTCTGGGGGAAATGGGCACTCTAATACACAGCTGACAGCAATGTAAATTGGTGATCTCTTTCTAAGAGGAAATTTATAAAATCAACCTCAATTGAAAAATGGATGCCCTTTCATTCAGCAATTCTACTTCTAGAAGTTTATTAGGCAAATGTGCAAATAAGTATCTGTGAGGATGCTCATTTCAACGTTGTTCACATTTGATAAATCTTAAAAACAATCTAAAAGATTACTAATAAGAAATTGTATTAATTTATATGATAGAGTAATATTCAAACCTTTAAATTATATATGACTATATTTATTGATATGAAAAGAGAGCCAGGCTATGAAATTTTACATAGAGTAATCATCTTATCTTTATCTGTATATTTAGTATATAATAACAAAATGTTAGGTAATTATACCTGAGCACTAGGTATTATTCTTCTATATATTTTTTTCTGTTTTTTTTTCCTCCAAGTTTTACAATAAATAGAATGATTTTTATAATCAGAAACATGTAAAACTTTTTTTGCACTTACAAGTTACGTGTTGTCTTGTCAGTGGTAGGTAGGGTCAGTCAAATCTTCTCACTAATGTTGAATAGGAACCTGGTATCAGAGTAGGCTATGGATATGGGAGGAAATGAACCTAAATATTTGGAGCTTATTGTAATGACAGCTGGAGTTCTAGCAAATAAAAACGGAACAGTCCACAGAGCTAGACAAATTGACAGTCAGTACCAGGGCAATTGTGGGAGAACTGGAATCATCATTAGAACATGGGGTCAGACTAATTAAATACTTTTGTGGTGCCAATTTTCCTGTGTTTTAATAATGTATAGTTGCCACTAACAACTGGCATGAATTTACTGACTGAGTTTTTTTTATAGCCCTTTGAAATAAGGCAGAGTCAAAAGGAAGTCAACTTTGTGTTACAGGAGGAAGGATGGTCTGGTGTGATCAGACTCTTGCTTGAAGCATGCCCTTATACCACAACTGTCATTGGCTGCCTTTTTATTTAAACAACCACAACTTTATTGAGGTATAATTTATGTACCATAAACTTATCCATTTTAAAAGTACAATTCAGTGAATTTTTTAGTACATTTACAAAGTTGTGCAACCAGGCCAGGTGTGGTGGCTCACACCTGTAATCCCAGCACTTTGGGAGGTCAAGGCCATTGGATCACTTGAGGCCAGGAGTTCAAGTCCAGCTTGGCCAACATGGCGAAACCCCATCTCTACTAGAAACAAAAAACATACAAAAATTAGCCTGACATGGTGGTGTGTGCCTGTCATTCCAGCTACTCGGGAGACTGAGGCACAAGAATCGCTTGAACCTGGAAGACGGAGGTTGCAGTGAGCCAAGATTGCACCATTGTACTCCAGCCTGGGTGACAGAGCAGGACTCTGTCTCCAAAAAAGGCACCCCAAACCCCCCAAAACCAAAAACAACCAAACAACAAAAAAAAGTTATGTAACCATTCTCACAATTATTTTACATTTTATTGCCCCAAAAAGAAACTCCATATACATTAGCAATCATTCCCCCCGTTTTCCCAGCTCTAGGCAACTACTAATCTACTATTTTTTTTTTTTTTTTGAGATGGAGTCTTGCTCTCTTTCCCAGGTTGGAGTGCTATGGGGCAACCTTGGCTCACTTCAACCTCCGCCTCCCGGGTTCAAGCGATTCTCCTGCTTCAGCCTCCTGAGCAGCTGGGATTACAGGCACCTGCCACTGCACCCAGCTAATTTTTGTATTTTTTAGTAGAAACAGGGTTTTGCCATGTTGACCAGGCGGGTCTCGAACTCCTGACCTCAGGTGATCCACCCGCCTTGGCGTACCAAAGTGCTGGGATTACAGGCATGAGCCAACGTGCCCGGTCTAATATACTTTTTGTTTCCATGAAGTTGCCCATTCTGGACATTTCATATAAATGAAATCATATAGCATGTGGTCTTTTGTGCATGCTTCTTTCACTTAGCATAAGGTTTTTAAAGTCCACCCATGTTTGTATCATATGTCATTACTTTGCTCCAGAGACTGTCTTCATAGCACTGAAAGAGAAAAACAGTAAATGACTAATGAGAAGCATTCCCTCTGCTGGAAAGAAAAGAAAAACATTTTCAAAAATGAAAATGGGTGAGGCAGAGTGAATGCTAAGGACTGAGGATTGAAAAGGTTGTAAGAAGTCAAAAGATGTGGCTTGTGAAATTGGAACTGATGAACTCAATGAAGAGAAATACTTCATACACCCTTAGGAGGTTGCAGGAACTAGAGAACTGGGAAAAAAACTATAAAGTTTTGCTCTATGTAATAAACAACTGCTTAAAATGAATGCAAAATTTCAGAGGAGACACCGTATGTCTTCAAGATATTATGAAGAAAAAGATGTAACTCATCCTTCATCTTTGGAAGTGCCCCAGTGAAAACCTTTCTGAATTAGTCAGATTATGGATGACATTGGATTAGAGAGGGTAATAGCAGGACTGCTGAATCTCTAGATAAATTCATCATGATCCTTAGGATCCCCCTGCCCCACCCACCTATAAGTAAAATTTTATTGTGTATGTAGTCTCCATGTCGCCTAACTTAGCACTCCCATTTCTTAATTTTTATGTTGTTAGCTGATTGTGTCAGACATGTCATGTATTATATTTCTCCTATTACCCACTATGCACTAGCCACACCCTCTACCAAGCCATGCCAAGCCAAGCCAAACCAACCAAACAAAGTAAAACAAAACAAAAACATTATACAAGGATGGGCAGATAATAGATGCTCAATAGGCACCAGCTGAGTGATTATTGTCCGAAAGGGGAGGGGTGGTAAATATTAGTGGTGAGGGTTGTACAACTCTGACTGTTCAAAAAACACTGAATTAAACACTTTTAAGAAGTTAGTTTTATATTTTATAAATTGTATTTTAAGAGGTTATAAAAATGAGGTTAAAAGTTTTTTGAAAGACATTATGAAAATGTTGATTTAATTTACCTAGCAAACAACAAAAAATAAAGCATTGATATGAGCAGAATATTATATTCTGCTCTGGGAGTGTTTTGAGGACTGACAGTATGTGGTGCTTCTTATTAAGTGAAACTTGAGAACAGGAATGGTAAACTATGGACCTAGTGCCTGTTTTTATAAGTACAATTTTATATATTGTCTATGGCTGACTGCCTTTCTCTAAGGGCAGGGTTGAGCAATAGCGACAGACTATATGCTCCACAAAGATTTAAGTACTTACTGTCTGGTCCCATATAGAAACAGTTTGCTGATACCTGCTTTAGAATGTATGTATTAATTTGTATCATTTTTGCTGCATACTCATGAGGAGCTATAATTCTTAATAAAGTCTTTCTGATGGTGACAATTCATCAGGTCCTATTTTTAAAAAGCAGAAAAAATGAAAAATATAGCATCAGAACTTGGGAGATAAAAACCCTGCTGTGAGAGCAGACTGCAGATAAACAAGAGAGTCAGGAGGAATATTGGCTTATAGAAGAAACCACCTTAGATAAAAGAGGGAATAAACTATGTATGTAAAGGGAAAATACGGAAAATTTGAGAATTTTTTGAGCTAATAAGAAATGAATCACAAATGTCGGCAAATGTTATTGCTTTATTTGGTGGTGGGAAAAGAATTGTATATTACTCTGTTCCGATGCTGCTAATAAAGACATACCTGAGACTTGGTAATTTATAAAGGAATGAGATTTAATTGTCTCACAGTTCCACATGGCTGGGGAGGCCTCACAATCATGGCAGAAGGTGAATGAAGAGCAAAGTCACATTTTACATGGTGGCAGTCAAGAGAGCTTCTGCAGGGAAACTGCCATTTATACAACCATCAGATCTCACGAGACTTAGTCACTACCACGAGAACAGTATGGGGGAAACTGCCCGCATTATTCAATTATCTCCACCTGGCTCAGCCCTTGACATTTGGGGATTATTACAGTTCAAGATAAGATTTGGCTGGGGACACAGACAAATCATATCAAATGATAAGTATGTATAATATGTAAATAATGTTGCTAATTAAAATCCTACAAGGACCAAACATGATAATGGCTGTTTGGAAAGCAGAGGCAGTATGCAAACGTAGTTGCTGTTATTAAGTATTGTGTTTTAGACTCCAGATTATTCTCTCTGTATAAAGCTATTCAAGGATGTTGCCTTATTTCTTGCCTTTCCTGGCCAAAAAATACACAAAATAAACTGTATTTTGTGGCCATTTCATTTTTGATTTTTTCTTTAGTCATTTTGTTCCCAGTTCTGAAATGTAGTCTATGTTGCTGATTTTAGTTGCTTATCCTACTTGTTTCAGCCTTGCATAGTCTCGTTTCCCCTCTGTAGGTGGTAATCCTAATATCAGATGCACTGGGCTCTGATTTTCACTCAGTCTAAAGGTTGTGGCATATAATGGGGTAAGGAAAATACAGTGAGTCAAGTCTACCACACTATTCATGTTCTGTCTGGCTAAATCTTTGCCTTCCTTTCTCTACTCTTTGCCTTTGCTAGTAGCTCCATCATTGCCTTACTCTTCTAGGCTTACAAACATTTGAAATCTTTCTCTCCTTCACTTAGAATATTCTGGAGCACCTACTCTGTTCAAAGACTAGCTGTGCTAAATATTACAAGGATGTAGTTCTTAAAGTTTACCCTTTTAAGCATACAATTCTATCACTTCCATAAAATCCCTCTTGCTCCTTTGTAGTCAAATCTTCCCCCTCCCCCAACCCCTGACAATGACTAATCTATTAACTGTCCCTATAGTTTTGTCTTTTCCAGAATGTCATACAAATGAAGTATACACTGTGCAGTATTCTTAGTCTTCTTTTATATAATGTAATGCATTTAAAATTTATCCATGTCATTGAGTGTATTAATAGTTCATTCCTTTTTATTGCTATGGTAGCCTATACATATAGCCAAGATGTATAGTAAGCTATACTATCTAGATTTGTGTAAGTATACTCTATGATGCTCACACAACAAAATCACCTAGATCTATACAACCTACCAAGATTGAACCAGGAAGAAATCCAAAACTTGAACAGAGCAATAGCAAGTAACAAGATTGAAGCAGTAATAAAATGTCTCCCAGTAAAGAAAAGCTTGGGATCTGATGGCTGTAATGCTGTATTATACAAACATTGAAAGAAAGACTAATATCAGTCCTACTCAAGGTATTCTGAAAAATAGAGAAGGAGAGAATACTTCCAAACTCATTATATGAGGCCAGTATTACCCTGATACAGAAATCAGACAATGACACATCAATAAAAGGAATCTACAGACCAATATCTCTAATGAATATTGATGTAAAAATCCCCAACAAAATACTATGAAAACAAATTCAATATATTAGAAAGATTGTTCATCACGAGGAAGTGGGATTTATCCCTGGGATACAAGGATGGTTCACATGTGCAAATCAATCAATGTGATACATCATATCAACAGAATGAAGAATAAACTCCATATGATCATTTTAATTGATGCTCAAAAAGCATTTGATAAAATTTAACATCCCTTCATGATAAAACAAAACCCCAAAAACTGGGGATAGAAGGAACATACCTCAACATAATAAAAGCCATATACGACAGACTCACATCTAGTATCATACTGAATGGGGAAAAACTGAAAGCCTTTCCTCTAAGATCTAGAACGAAACAAGGATGCCCACTGACACCACTGTTATCAGACATAGTACTGGAAATCCTAGCTAGAGCAGTCAGACAAGAGAAAGAAATAAAAGGCATCCAAATTGGAAAGAAAGAAGTCAAATTATTCTTGTTTGCAGATCATTTAATCTTATATTTGGAAAACCTAAAGACTCCACAAGAAAACTATTAGAACTGGTAAATTCAATAAAGTTGCAGGAAACAAATCAACATAGAAAAATCAGTAGCATTTCCATATGCCAACACAGAACAATGTGAAAAAGAAATCAAATACCTAGGAATTAACGAAAAAATGAAAGATCTCTATAATGAAAACTGTATGGCACTGATGAAAGAAATTGAAGAGGACACCAAAAATGGAAAAGTATTCCATGTTTATGCATTGGAAGAATCAATATGGTTAAAATGTCCATACTACCCAAAGTGATCTAGAGATTCAGTGTAATCCCTATCAAAATACAAAGGACATCCTTCACAGAAATAGAGAAACAATTCTAAAATGTATATGAAACCACGAAAGGCCCAGAATATCCAACGCTAACCTAAGCAAACAGAACAAAACTGGAAGAAGCATATTACCTGATTTCAAATTATACTGCACACCTATGGTACCCAAAACTGCATGATGCTGGCATAAAAACAGACACATAGCTCAATGGAACAGAATAGAGAACCTAGAAACAAATCCACATGTCTATATTGAACTGACATTCAACAAGGTATCAAAAACATACAGTGGGTAGATGGCCGAATAGAAACAGCTCCGGTCTGCAGCTCCCAGTGAGGTTGATGCAGAAGGTGGGTGATTTCTGCATTTCCAACTGAGCCTCCGCTGGTGATACCCAGGCAGACAGGGTTGGAAGTGGACCTCCAGCAAACCCCAGCAGACCAGCAGCAGAGGGGCCTGTCAGAAGGAAAACTAACAGAAAGGAATAGCACATGCACTCAAAGACCCCATCCAAAGGTCGGTCACCAACATCAAAGACCAAAGGTCGATAAATCCACAAAGATGGGGCAGAACCAACACAAAAAGGCTGAAAATTCCAAAAACCAGAACACCTCTTCTCCTCCAAAGGATCACAACTCCTCACCAGCAAGGGAACAAAACTGGACAGGGAATGAGTTTGATGAACTGACAGAAGTAGGCTTCAGAAGGTGGGTAATAACAAACTCCTCCGAGCTAAAGAAGCATGTTCTAACCCAATGCAAGGAAGCTAAGGACCTTGAAAAAAGGTTAGATGAATTGCTAACTAGAATAACCGGTGTAGAGAAGAACATAAATGACCTGATGGGCTGAAAAACACAGCACAAGTACTTCGTGAAGCATACACAAGTTTAAATAGCTGAATCGATCAAGTGGAAGAAAGGATGTCAGTGATTGAAGATCAACTTAATGAAATAAAGAAAGAAGACATGTTTAGAGGAAAAAGAATGAAAAAGAATGAACAAAACCTCCAAGAAATATGGGACTATATGAAAAGACCAAATCTACACTTGATTGGTATACCTGAAAGTGATGAGGAGGATGGAACCAAGTTGGAAAACACTCTTCAGGATATTATCCAGGAGAACTTCCTCAACCTAGCAAGACAGGCCAACATCCAAATTCAGAAAATACAGAGAACACCACAAAGATAATCCTCAAGAAGAGCAATCCCCAAGACACAAAATCATCAGATTCGCCAAGGCTGAAATGAAGGAAAAAATGTTAAGGGCAGCCAGAGAGAAAGATTAGGTTACCCACAAAGGGAAGCTCATCAGACTAACAGCGGATCTCTCTGCAGAAACCCTACAAGCCAGAAGAGAGTGGGGGCCAATATTCGACATTCTTAAAGAAAATAATTTTTGACCCAGAATTTAATATCCAACCAAACTAAGCTTCATAAGAGAAGGAGAAATAAAATCCTTTACAGACAAGCAAATGCTGAGAGATTTCAAGCAAACGCTGAGAGATTTTGTCACCAACAGGCTTGCATTACAAGAGCTCCTGAAGGAAGCACTAAACATGGAAAGGAAAAACTGGTAGCAGCCACTGCAAAAACATACAAAATTGTAAAGATCATTGACACTACGAAGAAGCTGCATCAACTAATGGGCAAAACAACCAGCTAGCATCATAACGACAGCATCAAATTCACACATAACAATATTAACCTTAAATGTAAATGGGCTAAATGCCCTAATTAAAAGATAGAGACTGGCAAATTGGATAGAGTCAAGACCCATCAGTGTGCTGTATTCAGGAGACCCATCTCAGATGCAAAGACACACGTAGGCTCAAAATAAAGGGATGGAGGAATATTTACCAAGCAAATGGAAAGCAAAAAAAAAAAGCAGGAGTTGCAATCCTAATCTCTGATAAAACAGACTTTAAACCAACAAAGATCAAAAGAGACAAAGAAGGGCATTACTTAATGGTAAAGGGATCAATGCAACAAGAAGAGCTAACTATTCTAAATAGATATGCACCCAATACAGGAGCACCCAGATACATAAAGCAAGTCCTTGGAGACCTACAAAGAGACTTACATTCCCACACAATAATAGTGGGAGACTATAACACACCACTGTCAATATTAGATATATCAACGAGTCAGAAAATTAACAAGGATATTCGGGACTTCAACTCAGCTCTGGACCGAGGGGACCTAATAGACATCTACAGAACTCTCCACCCCAAATCAACAGAATATACATTCTGTTCAGCACCTCATAGCTCTTATTCTAAAATTGACCACATAATTGAAAGTAAAATACTCCTCAGCAAATGCAAAAGAATGGAAATCATAACAAATAGTCTCCCAGAAGACAGTGCAATCAAACTAGAACTCTGGATTAAGAAACTCACTCAAAACCACACAACTACATGGAAACTGAACAACCTGCTCCTAAATGACTACTGGGTAAATAACAAAATGAAGGCAGAAATAAAGATGTTCTTTGAAACCAGAGAGAACGAAGGCACAATGTACCAGAATCTCTGGGACACATTTAAAGCAGTGTGTAGAGACAAATTTATAGCAGTAAATGCTCAAAAGAGAAAGCAGGAAAGATCGAAAATTGACATCCTAACATCAAAATTAAAAGAGCTAGAGAAGCAAGAGCAAAAAAATGCAAAACCTAGCAGAAGACAAGCAATAACTAAGATCATAGCAGAACTGAAGGAGATAGAGACACGAAAAACTCTTCAAAAAAATCAATGAATCCAGGAGCTGGGTTTTTGAAAGGATCAACAAAACAGACTGCTAGCCAGACTAATAAAGAAGAAAAGAGAGAAGAATCAAATAGACACAATAAAAAGTGGTATAGGGGATATCACCACTGATCACACAGAAATACAAACTACCATCAGATAATACTATAAACAGCTCTATGCAAATAAACTAGAAAATCTAGAAGAAATGGACAAATTCCTGGACGCATACACCCTCCCAAGTCTAAACCAGGAAGAAGTCGAATCCCTGAATAAACCAATAACAAGTTCTGAAATTGAGGCAGTAATTAATATCCTTCCAACCAAAAAAGCCCAGTACCAGACAGATTCACAGCCGAATTCTACCAGAGGTACAAAGAGGAGCTAGTACCATTCCTTCTGAAACTATTCCAAACAATAGAAAAAGAGGGAAGCCTCCGTAACTCATTTTATGAGGCCAGCATCATCCTGACACCAAAACCTGGCAGACACACAACAAAAAAAAAGAAAATTTCAGGCCAGTATCCCTGATGAACATCGATGCAAAAATCCTCAATAAAATACTGGCAAACCGAATCCAGCAGCACATCAAAAAGCTTATCCACCACAATCAAGTCAGCTTCATACCTGGGATGTAAGGCTGGTTCAACATACGCAAATCAATAAACGTAATCCATCACATAAACACAACCAATCATAAAACCACATGATTATCTCAATAGATGCAGAAAAGGCCTTTCACAAAATTCAACAGCAGTTCATACTAAAAACTCTCAATGAACTAGGGATTGATGGAACGTATCTCAAAATAAGAGCTATTTGTGACAAACCCGCAGCCAATATCATACTGAATGGGCAAAAACTGGAAGCATTCCCTTTGAAAACCGGCACAAGACAAGGATGCCCTCTCTCACCACTCCCATTCAACATAGTTTTGGAAGTTCTGGTCAGGGCAATCAGGCAAGAGAAAGAAATAAAGGCTATTCAAATAGGAAGAGAGAAAGTCAAATTGTCTCTGTTTGCAGATGATATAATTGTATATTTATAAAACCCCATTGTCTCAGCTCAAAATTTCCTTAAGCTGATAAGCAACTTCAGCAAAGTCTCAGGATACAAAATCAATGTGCAAAAATCACAAGCATCCCTATACACCAATAACAGACAAACAGAGAGCCAAATCATGAGTGAACTCCCATTCACAATTGCTACTAGGAGAATAAAATATCTAGAAATACAACTTACAAGGGATATGAAGGACCTCTTCAAGGAGAACTACAAACCACTGCTCAAGAAAATAAGAGAGGACACAAACAAATGGAAAAACATTTCATGTTCACAGACAGGAAGAATCAATATCATGAAAATGGCCATACTGGCCAAAGTAATTTATAAATTCAATGCTATCCCCATCAAGCTGCCACTGACTTTCTTCACAGAATTGGGAAACACTACTTTAAACTTCAAAAAAGAGGTTGCACAGCCAAGACAATCCTGGGCAAGAAGAACAAAGCTGGAGGCATCACGCTACCTGACTTGAAACTATACTATAAGGCTACAGTAACCAAAAGGGCATGGTACTGATAACAAAACAGATATATAGACCAATAGAACAGAGGCCACAGAAATAACATCACACATCTACAACCATCTGATATTTGACAAACCTTTCACAAACAAGCAATGGGGAAAAGATTCCCTATTTAATAAATGTTGTTGGGAAAATTGGCTAGCTATATGCAGAAAACTGAAACTGGACCCCTTCCTTACACTTTATACAAAAATCAACTCAAGATGGATCAAAGACTTAAATGTAAGACCTAGGACCATAAAAATCCTGGAAGAAAACCTGAGCAATACCATTCTGGACATAGGCATGGGCAAAGACTTCATGTCTAAAACACCAAAAGCAATGGCAACAAAAGCCAAAATTGGCAAATGGGATCTAATTAAAGAGCTTCTGCATAGCAAAAGAAACTATCATCAGAGTGAACAGGCAACCTACATAATGGGAGAAAATTTTTGCAATCTATCCATCTAACAAAGGGCTAATATCCAGACTCTACAAAGAACTTAAACAAATTTACAAGAAAAAATCAAACAACCCCATCAAAAAGAGGGCAAACGATATGAACAGACACTTCTCAAAAGAAGACATTTATGCAGCCAAAAGACACATGAAAAAATGCTCATCATCACTGGCCATCAGAGAAATGCAAATCAAAACCACAATGAGATATCATCTCACACCAGTTAGAATGGCGATCATTAAAAAGTCAGGAAACAACAGGTGCTGGAGAGGATGTGGAGAAATAGGAACACTTTTACACTGTTGGTGGGACTGTAAACTAGTTCAACCACTGTGGAAGACAGTGTGGTGATTCCTCAAGGATCTAGAACTAGAAATACCATTTAACCCAGCCATCCCATTACTGGGAATACACCCAAAAGATTATAAATCATACTGCTATAAAGACACATGCACACATATGTTTATTGCGGCACTATTCACAATAGCAAAGACTTGGAACCAACCCAAATGTCCATCAATGATAAACTGGATTAAGAAAATGTGGCACATATACACCATGGAATACCATGCAGCCATGAAAAACGATAAGTTCATGTCCTTTGTAGGGACGTGGATGAAGCTGGAAACCATCATTCTCAGCAAACTATCGCAAGGACAGAAAATCAAACACCGCATGTTCTCACTCATAGGTGGGAATTGCACAATGAGAACACTTGGACACAGGGTGTGGAACATCACACACCAGGGCCTGTCGTGGGGTGGGGGGAGGGAGGAGGGATAGCATTAGGAGATATACCTAATGTAAATGACGAGTTAATGGGTGCAGCATGCCAACATGGCACATGTATACATATGTAACAAACCTGCACGTTGTGCACATGTACCCTAGAACTTAAAGTATAATAAAATAATAATAATAATAATAAAATGAGTTCACTGTAGATGTATGGATTTGTTTCTGGGTTCTCTATTTTGTTCCATTGGTCTATGTGCCTGTCTTTATGCCAGTACCATACTGTTTTGGTTACTGTAGCTCTGTAGTATAATTTGAAGTCAGGTAATATGATTTTTTAAGTTTTGTACTTTTTGCTTAGGATATTTTTGGCTGTTCTGGATCTTTTGAGGTTTTATATAAATTGTAGGATACTTTTTTCAAATTTTGTGGAGTGTCAATGGTATTTTGATAGGCATTGCCTTGAACGGGTGGGTTGCTTTGGGTAGTATGGAGATTTAACACTATTGGTTCTTCCAATCCATGAAAATGGATTATCTTTCCATTTTTTTTTTGTTGGTGTTCTCTTCAATTTCTTTCATCAGTAGTGTATACTTTTTTATTATAAAGATTTTTAACATCTTTGGTTAAGTCAACACAGAAAGACAAATTACATACTGGCTCTTATTTGTGGGGTCTAGAAATCAAAACAATTGAACCCACAGAGATAGACTGTAGAAGTATGGTCAATAGAGGCTGAGAAGGGTGGTGTGGGGCTTATGGGGATTTGGGTATGGTTCATGGATACAAAAACAATTAGAGAAAATGAATAAGTCTTAGCATATTATAGTACAAGGCATGACTGTAGTCAATAGTAATTTAATTGTACATTTTACAAGAACTAAGAGAGTATAATTGGATTGTTTATAACACAAAGACAAATGCACAAATGCTTGAGGATATGGACACCCCATTTTCCATGATGTGATTATGTTACACGGCATGCCTGTATCAAAATATATAACCCATAAATATATATACCTACTATGTGCTGACAAAAAATTCAGAATACATTATTAATGTAATGGTGGTGCACAAATCACTTTTGGCTCTACTATAAATGTCAAATTACTAAAAATAATTACTAAAAATAACTATAGCCACAACAGTTTATTAATGGACACACAATATAAGAGATGTAAATTGTTACCTCAATAACAGAATGTATGAGAGGAGGAAAGTCTTTGTATGCAGAGAAATTTAATGTGGCTGAGCTGGCACTCAAACCACAAGACATAGTCCTTCTTTTGTCTCCGCTTTCCAAAGACAGAAGAGTTTCACTCCGTGACCACTGCTAAGTCAGGCCCACAAAGAATATTGCTAGACTTCCACTGATGTTCCCTCAAGGCCCAAGGGTTCTTCAGTCAGGTTGTGGTGAATGCTGCCTCACCTGGGATTCACCCTCCAGGAGAATGGGCCCTCCTCTCGCACAGGGAGCAAGTCAAGAAATGTTATCCAAGGGCCAACTCCTGGAATTGGGGACCCCAAGAGCCTGTTTGGTGCTCTAACTCCTGTGGCTGAACTCATACCTGAGGTGCAAGACATAGTCCCCTTTATTTTTCCATCCACTTTCTCAAGCAGGAGTCTTGCTTCATCATCACCACAACTGGGAATGTGCTGAGAATCACTAGAAGCCAGCAAGTCTGAGTCTCACCCAAGGCCCACTGTAGTACCGTGGTATTATTGCTGGTTATTTAAGGCCCAAGCGTTCTTCAGTTAATAGGTGATGCATCCTGCCAAGACTGAGTTCTTACCCTCACGGCCACATGTTCTCTTCTGGTCCAGTATGTTTCTAGAAATGTCCAGGAGCTAGGGCCTGGAAAGGGGGCCTCACAACTGTGACCAGTGCCCTATCCTGCTCTCGCTGAGCTCGTCTCCAAGATGCAAGACAAAGTCTTCTCCACTTTTCCATCTGCTTTCCTTAAGTAGGTTAGGGGAAGGGTGATGCCAGCACTCCCTTTGCCACTTCTGCTGGTGTCTCAGTAGGTCATGTGCCCCTCCAGTTCACTGTCTCTGGGCCTAGTTCAGCTCTAGGACTCACCTAAGTGTTGCAATCTTTGTGGCCTAAACTGCCTTTCAAGTTTATTTGGTGCCCCAGAACACGTTAGCCTGAGGTGGCAAGGCTTGTAGGAACTCAAGTTGTCTGCTGAGATCAATGATTCCCCTCTGGCTAGAGCTAGTTTAAATACTCCCTGCATGGGCGGGCATCAGCTGAATTTGGTCTAGTTTTGCTTTCTGCTATAACAAGGTCAGCACTGAGTTTAATGTCTCACAGTTGCTGTTTTCCTTTCTTCCTAGGGCACAAAAATGCTCTTCACACCGCACCCACACTACCTGTCATTCCAGATTCTTACCGTTTTAGTGCCTCTTTCAGCAATATGAAGTTAAATCCAGGTACTGTGAGTGCTCACTTGACTTTTGGTTCTTATGAAGGTGGTGTGTGTGTGTGTGTGTGTGTGTGTGTGTGTGTATGTGTGTGTGTGTAGTTTATTGTGAAGGGTGGGGGTATGACCAGTGGAGCCTTCTACTCTGCCGTCTTTCTACACCCACCCAGTATTTTTATTTCAGCACTTTGAATATGTCATTCCACTCTCTCCTGGCCTGCAAGGTTTGTTCTGAGAAATCAGCTGATTGTTTTATGAGAGTTTCTATATATGTGATGAGACGAGTCACTTTTTTTTCTTTAGCTGCTTTCAAAATTCTCTTTTTAATCACTGAATTTTGAGAATTTGATTATATTGTGTATCAGTGATGAGATCTTTATGTTTAATCTGTTTGGAGTCTTTAGGCTTCATGGATCTGGGTGTTCATTTTCTTCTCCATATTTTGAAAGTTTTTTTTCATTATCTCTTTACTTTTTTTTGTCTCTTTTTTTTTCTCTTTATCTTCTCCTTCGTGGATTTCCATAATGTTTACATTGATTCACTTGATGATATTCCATAAGTCTCATAGGCTTTTGTCATTATTTTTAATTCTTTATTTTCTGTTTTGTTCCTAAGTAATTTCAAATAACCTGTCTTCAAGCTTGCTGATTCTTTCTTTTGCTTCATCAAGTCTGTTGCTGAATGTCTGTATGACATTCTTCAGTGCAGTCATTTTGTCCTTCAGTTTCAGAATTTCTGTTTGGCTTTTTTAATACTTTCTATATCCCTGTTGAACTTTTTTATTTTGTTCATATGTTCATTTTCTGATTTAGTCTGGTTGGCTATCTGTGCTCTCTTGTGGCTCACTGAGCTATTTAAGATGATTATTTTGAATCCTTTGTCAAGTAGGTTGTAGATCTCCATTTCATTCGAATCTGTGACTGATGCATTATTTTGTTCCTTTGATAATGTCATGTTTCCCTGATTATTTTTAATTCTTGGGGCCTTGTGTTGGTGTCTGCACATTTGAAACAGTAGGCACCTCTTATAGTCTTTACAGACTGGCTTTAGCAAATAAAGCCCTGTAAAGTCAGCCTGTCCAAAGATTCTGGGTAGGCCAGCTGGTGTGGTCCATGGGCAAGCTTGCTGCTGGTGTCCTAAGGCTAGCTGACCTAGTTGCCTGGTTAGCAGGTGGCCAGGCCTGGTGCCTGCATCCACAGGGGTGGACCTGGAGCCTGTGTCCACTGGAGCAGGCCTAGATCTTGGGTTCATGGTGGCCAGCCTGACAGTAAGGCTCATTGAAGTTATCCTGATGATTGGGTCCACAGGGATAGTCCTGATCATAAGTCCATAGGGTACATCCTGGTGCCAGGGTCCACTGAAATGGGCCGGGCACCAGACTCTAGAGAGGAGGCCTAAAACTTGGGTCCACAGGTCTGGCCTGGTGCTGTAGCAGGCCTAGAGTCTGAGTCTGTAGGGGAAGGCCTGAGTCCTGGGTCCATGGAGGCCAGCCTGAAGCCTGTGTTCATGGGAACCAACCTGGTACTGTGGCAGGCCTGGAACTTGGGCCTGCCAGCCTGGAGCCTGTGGCCATGAGGCTAGCCTGCCAGTGTGGGCCTGAAGCCTGGTGCTATGAGGGCCAGCCTGGCACTGAGGAAGTACTGGAGCCTGAAGCTCTGGGGGCTCACTACAACAAAGTCAGGTGCTCACCTCACTCTTCTCCTACATGAAGGGTATCTCTCCCTGCACAGCATTGCTCAAGCTTAGGCAATGGATGACATAGGTAATGTAAAACTATCCTTCCTACCCTCTTCAATGTATCTTTTCTTATTTCTGTGTTCCACCCATCTGCTGTATTCTCTCACATAAATTTCTTACATTTATTGAGGGTATCTTGTAATGGATTTTTGTTGTCTGATGGTTGTTCAAATTGATGTTTTTGTCAGGGGATGAGTGATAGAATTTCCTATTCCACCATCTTGCTAATGTCACTTTCCTCTAAAGGGATTTTTTAATTTAACGTGATCCTCAGATATGTTCTCGAGATGTGTCAAACCTCATAAAATGAATAAGTTTTTATTTTAACGTATTGTATTTTCCTCAGGGTACATCTGTAATGTGGTAATGGTCTAGCCTAAGAATGCCCACATAACTTTCTGTTTTCCTTTTCCACACTCCTAAATATTCCTCCAGAGCTTTTGGCCATAGGAATCAGTCAAGAGAACTTCTCAACAGGTCTTTCTGTGTCAGTCTTCTCCATTGTAATTTCTGGAGACCTCCAACTAAAATCCAGTTTCCTTTCTTGTAATGCCATTTAAAACATGTTCAAAGTTCAGTCGTCTGCTCATGAAAATTACTTTTTTAGTGTTTCAACTGCCACCCACACATGATGCACTTTGAACACAATCAGTTTTTATTTTCTAATTGACTTTATTTTCCAATTTGTTAGCATTTTTCTCTCTCATATTCAAACTTAATGAGATAAATAGCAAATTTAGTAGACAATTTCAAATGATTTATTCATAAGGTTTCAAAATCTGAGCAAACTATTTCATACAACTCTTCCAAAAAGTTAAAAATAAAATTTCTACCTATGCCAAAATAAACAAAGAAGCAAAACTTTTTGGATGCAAAAATGTCTACTTTTAGAAATATACAGGAACATGTTCAAAATGTAATATTTTAATTTCCTACTCCATGCTATAGATATGATATTCACAATAATCAGGAGACATTATAAATCAATTATAGTTCAGTATATATATATATATACTTGCATATATATACTTGCATATATCTGTATATACATATATATAGATATATGCAAGTCCTGTTCAGTTTCTCCTAATTAATTCTCCAATCTGACTACTTATTTCCATTTCCATTGCTACCCAATCTAAGTTACCATCATCTCACACTTAGATAATCGCAATACCTTTGTAACTGGCTTTTTAATTTCATTCTTGACTACTGCGGTTGACAGAATAATGCCCCTCCATACACATACCAGGATGTTCAGGAATCCATGTGTATGTCACCTTGCATGGTAACAAAGATTTTACAGGTGTGATTAAATTAAAAATATTGAGATGGGGAGATTTATCCTGGACCATTCAATTTGCTCCAATGTAATCACAAGGGTCCATATGAGAGGTAGACTGGAGGACGAGAATCAGAAAGTGAGGATGTAATGACTGGATCTGAGGTCAGAGAGGAGAGAAGATGCCCTACTGCTGGCTTTGAAAATGGGGGAAGGAGCCATGAATAAAGAAATGTAGGTGGTGTCTAGAAGCTGGAAAAGACAAAGAAATGCATTCTCTCTTAGCGTATCCAGAATGAAGACTTCTGCCTTGATTTTAGCCCATTGAAACTAGATATTATAGACTTCTGAATTCTAGGACTGTAAGATAACTAGGTGGTTTTTAAGCCATTAAATTTATGTTAATTTGTCATAGCATCAATTGGAAACTGATAAAAATCCCTACAATAGATTCTCCACACAGCAGAGCAATCATTTATAAAAATAAAATCTGTCTATGACAGCCCTAGGCACTCAGGAAAGAATAAAAAATGCGTAGCATGTCTGTCAAAGCTCTGTGTTATGAGTTGAATTGTGTTCCTCTCAAAATCCATATATTGAAGTGTTAAGTCCCACTACCTCAGAATGTGACCTTATTTGGACATAGGGATTTTATGGAAGTAATCAAGTTAAAGTGAGGTCGTTGGGATAGGCACTGATGCAATATGACTGATATCCTTATTAAAAAAAAAAAGAAATGTAGACACAGAAACACATGGAAAGAGGAAAGACAATGTGAAAAGACATAGGTAGAATATAAGGAGACAGGCCTAGAAGAGAGCCTTCCCTCACCGCCCTCCAAAGGAACAAACTCTATTGATACCTTGATTTTAATTTTTTTAGCCTCCAGAACTATGAGACCATTGGTTTATACTGCTTAAGCCATTCAGTTTGTTGCACTTTGTTACTGCATCCCCGGCCTTTGCCTGCCTCTCCAGGTTTATCTTGAGCTATTCTCCCTGGTCTCTCTGCCCTTGAGCTACATGAGCCTCTGTATTCCAAGCCTTTTTACATACTGCCTGGGACATTTCTCCCCCTACCACTTATTACCTGGTTAACATCTACTCATCCTTCGGGTCTTAGCTTAAATGTCACTCTCTCAGATACTTTTCCTGGTTACCAATTTAAACATTGTACAACTCTCCATTATTCATTCATAACACCCTGACCCTTTCTGAAATAGCTCATGTAAAAACTTTTCATTACAAATATATTTTAAGAGTAATCTATTAATGTCTGTCAGTGAGCATGTCTATCGTGTTAACTACTGTATACACTGCACTTAGCACAATGCCTAGCATTTAATAGATATGTACTTGTGGAATTAATGGATAAATTCATTCCTTGAGATAATATCTCTGAAAAAATCTGCTTCAAATTTATATTTTCTTGTCTAGGCCTCACATTCCAAGAGCAGGAATCTGACAAACTACCCCCTGCAGTCTTGGTAAAAGGCTCCTAAAACAGGGTTGCTCCTCTTCTCAGATGAAGAGACAAGAGATGCAGTCCTGTTTCAAACCCAGGAAAATATCTGGAATATGGTGTCCTTTGGATGGTAACACTTCTTATATGGACAAGGAAGGGAAATGCTCAGGGAATGTAATGAAACTATCAAACATTCACTATTATAGGGGAAAAAGGAAATGTAAAAGGAGAGGAAGTTTTAGAGAAATTTGATTCTCATAAAGTTTGAGGATATCATGAGCTCCCACCATTTTTCTCATTAAGAGATACTGTAACAAGAGACATCTTAATATTTGCTCCAACCCTAACCCTTGATTTCACATTCTATGTCTAGACATTGCCATCACAGTAATAATTGAGCCAAAAGTCATAGAACTAGATGAATACTTAAGCCTTAATACATACAAATTTTTTGCTTTGTAATATTGCCTTTTCTTTTGTAACTGTTAATGTTTTTCATTTTTATAAAGTTTCCTAATACTTTGTAAAATCTCACTTTAGGATATAAAAGAACAAATATCACAGGTATCAATTTGCAAGGATACCTTTTTAAAATTGCTCTGATGTGAGAAGCTTATGAGTCACAATGTTTGTGCTATAAATTCATTATAGATTCTCATATCATGGCCCATCATCATTTTAGCTTGGCATGCTTGCAAAGCTTCTCAATAGCACTAACAATTTGTTATTTCTCTTTCTGGCTCCTTTAATATCCTACCCTTTAGAATGCTGATTTGCATTGTGAAAAACTTAAAAATACCCCCAATTAAAGTTGTCCACTACAATACTAATTCTGAGCTGGCCATCAAGACTCACAATGCTAGTTAAATCTGAGAAATCAGGCTCTGAAGTTTCTACATTAGCTATCTCTTTGAGAAGTTGGATGTTGTTAACACATCATCATTAATCCAACTGTTTTCCTGGGTTGAATTGGTTGTTTCAGTAATCATTCCAATCAAGCCATCTGGTTCTTTTGGCCATTAAGAAAACCAAATCATATCAACTGTTCAATTGCTTGGCAATAGACTCAAAAAATGGTCAATATAATGAATCCTATAAAGCCAGCCTCAATTCTGCAGAGGAAAGTTGCTAAATCACAACACTTTTGGAGAATGCAGATTGTTTTGCTTTCTCTGTCAGCAAGTGCAGAGTGGTATTTGGCTTCTTGTTTGGTAAAGGCATCTTTAATAAACAATTACAGCTCAGCACTTGTGTTAGTTGAGTTCCAGGTTTTTGAATATTAAAGTTCACAAAACACCTATGCAGATGATAAGTGTTATCTATCTATCCATCTATCGATCTATCTATCTGTATATATACACACATGGGGGGATAGAGGGAGGGAGGGAGAGATAGAGGGAAAGAGAGAGAGAGAGAGATTGGTTTTCATGAGTTATCCATAAAATTATGTATGCATTTATTTATGTGATCAGAATCTTAGAAATTAAATCAGCTGAGAAATAAATGAGGAGATAGGAATCACACTAAATTATATAAAGGCCATTATGGGGTACTGAACACAAAAGTAAAACAATAACAAAACACTTTCACTGTGTTGAAAATTAATTATTTGGGCATAGTATATTTGGAAGCATCAAGAAACAAAGACATTTGAGAAAGTATGTGAATTCTTAAAGGTACAAATACATTGTAAATGTTGACTGAAACATTCCTAAGAATTAAATTGAACTGTTTGTTCAAGCTGGAAACTATAATTCTTTGTAACTTTTGTTAGAACGCAGTTTTAGTAAACAACATTTGTAATATTTGCAAATGAAATAAGGAAGCTATAATCATGATGTTTCCACCGTGTGATTTTATATATTAGGAACTGTATAAAGTCTTAATATTTGTTATTCCTTGCATCAGGCTACCTACATCATTTCCTTATAAATTTGGAATATTTTATATCTTAAAATTAGGTCATTTCAGCCAGAAAATTCATACCAAATTGCAGTTCCTGGACACACAGGCAGAGTTGTCAAAATATCCTCATCAGCTGAGTAAATTTTTGCTGAGAGCAAAAACAACACACTGAAAAACACAAGGACCCTGTAAACTATCAATTAGCCCACATACGAGAATAAACATACCAAATATAAATTATGTCTGTGGCATAACACACACACATGTACAGATACACAAACACACAGGCATACAGAGTTACACACTTAATCATCTTTTTTTGAAATAAATAGTTGTTTAGAGAAAGTCTCGTTGGCAGCAATCCTTGCCATCTAGTTAGAAAACAAGAGATGTCATCATCATCATTTAAAATCAGTTATAGCAACAAATTTCAGTGTGTCAAATGCCAAAGTCACAACAGAATTAAGAGTTACATGGTATCCAGAATCTACAATGAACTCAAACAAATTTACAAGAAAAAAACAAACAACCCCATCAAAAAGTGGGCAAAGGACATGAACAGACACTTCTCAAAAGAAGACATTTATGCAGCCAAAAAACACATGCAAAAATGCTCATCATCACTGGCCATCAGAGAAATGCAAATCAAAACCACAATGAGATACCATCTCACACCAGTTAGAATGGCCATCATTAAAAAGTCAGGGAACAACAGGTGCTAGAGAGGGTGTGGAGAAATAGGAACACTTTTACACTGTTGGTGGGACTGTAAACTAGTTCAACCATTGTGGAAGTCAGTGTGGCGATTCCTCAGGGATCTAGAACTAGAAATACCATTTGATCCAGCCATCCCATTACTGGGTATATACCCAAAGGACTGTAAATCATGCTGCTATAAAGACACATGCACACGTATGTTTATTGCGGCACTATTCACAATAGCAAAGAGCTGTAACCAACCCAAATGTCCAACAACGATAGACTGGATTAAGAAAATGTGGCACATATACACCATGGAATACTATGCAGCCATAAAAAATGATGAGTTCATGTCCTTTGTAGGGACATGGATGAAACTGGAAATCATCATTCTCAGTAAACTATCGCAAGGACAAAAAACCAAACACCACATGTTCTCACTCATAGGTGGGAATTGAACAATGAGAACACATGGACACAGGAAGGGGAACATCACACTCCAGAGACTGTTGTGGGTTGGAGGGAGGGGGGAGGGACAGCATTAGGAGATATACCTAATGCTAAATGATGAGTTAATGGGTGCAGCACTCCAACATGGCACATGGATACATATGTAACAAACCTGCACATTGTGCACATGTACCCTAAAACTTAAAGTATAATAATAGTAATAATAATAAAAGAAAAAAGAAAAAAAGAGTTACATGGTATCTTCTGATAATGGAAACTGTAAAGGAATCTAGACTTAAAAGGAGTAGTAACAACTCAAATCCTTATCCATACCGAAAAGTTAAGATGCCAAGCTAAAATCAGAGATCAGAAAGAAGGGGCCATATATGGGATTGTTTCTAGGAAAGATTTTGGAAGAGAACTCCACTAGCCAACATGCAGGGAAAATTTTGACTGGACAAGATTATAGAGAAGGAATGTAATTACAAGGCCATTGCAGTCTGTCAGATATAAAGCAGTGAGATCCTAGATTAGGGTTTGCTCTAGTGATAGCCATTGCTGAATAGTTTTTTGGTGAAGATTCTATGTGACTGAATGCAAAATGAGTTAAAATATTTTGATGTTCCCCCCTTATGATGAAGCCAGCCACTATGTTCATTATCTTCCACACAAAAAAACTGTGCTCTATTAGTTATTCTTTTTCTCTCCTATATCTCCAATTACTTCCTTTTCATTGGGCCTTTGTTCTCTGCGTACAATTAACCAAAGCCTATATGCCTTCAAAATAAAAACAAAACAAAAATCTTCCGTCAGCCCTGAATCTTCCTCACTTATCAGACTATCCATTGTCCTTCCCTCTGCTACTAAACCCTTTGAGAAAATAGTCTATAATTTTTTCCTTCCCTGCAGCTCATTTAAAAAAAAAACAAAACCTTTATTTTAGGTTCGGGGTAGATGTGCAGGTTTGTTATATAGGTAAACTTGTGTCACAGGAGTTTGTCGTACAGATTATTTTGGCACCCAGGTACTAAGCCTAGTCCCAATAGTTATTTGTTTTGATCCTCTCCCTCTTCCGACCTTATTTCGAACAGGTGAGAGATGATGATCCAATTTCATTCTTCTACATGTGGCTTGCCAATTCTCCTTCATAAGAGGGTTGACAAGTAGAAAGGGCATGCTCACTGGAAGCCAGCCTGGCTGACTCCATTACAGTGTGTGATTGATGATATCCTGAGGTATGAGGAAAGACCACATCATATGGTGGATAAAAATATGGGTTTTGGAGACCTATACATAAGGCCTAACTCTACCTATTTTTATCAGTGTGATCTGTGCAATTTATTTGATTTTTATTAGCCTCAGTTTCCTCATAGGTTAAATAGGAGTAATAATTCCATTGCCTATCAGGGTAGGTGTTCAACAATAATTATTTATTATGCCAGAGCAATGTTCTCTGAAAGATATCCAAAGGTTAAAAAGAGGGAGCAGGATGCTTACACACTTTCCTGAGTTTTATCTTCTATGGTACTAAGGATCCTCTCTTGTAAGCCATTGCTGCCACCAATCTCTTATTAGTCCTTAGCCTAGAGCTGTCAGTTTTAGGACTGTGAGATATTTGTAGCTTTCAACCTTCTGAAATATGCCCCTTTGTAGTTTAGACAAGCAATGTAATAAATCCCCCCTTGCCCTGCAGCTTACTGTGGCTTGCCTACACAGTAAAATTGAAGACACAGGTAAGCTTGTGAATATTTGACTATGAGATGTATAGTATCTAAATTAATATTAATACAATTAATTATAATTATGATAATGGCAGCTAAAAGTTACTGAGCCTTTACTATGGTCCAGGCTCTGTGCTCAGTGCTTGACCTGCATAATCACTTAATCATCACAACAGTCTCATGAGACAGGTATTATTATCCTCAAGTTTAAGTCAAGCTCATTAAGGCTCAGAGAGAGAGGTTAAATAACTTGCCAAAAGTCATGCCACTAGCAAATATAAAAATAGTGATTTGAGCCCAGATCCATTTGACTCTATAACCTGAGTCTTAATCACTAAGCTACTTTAAATGATAGCCAATTGCTGTGAGACTCAAATGAGACTGTAAATATAGCAGTGCTTTAAAAACCTAGAAGAACTATCAAAATGGAAGGGTTTATTATTACCAAAATGATTAACTGAGGCTGTCACTGTTTATCCAGATGCTCAGCGGCATGTAGACCAAGCCTAAGGCTATAGTGGACCTTTTCCAAGTGGCAAAAGCTTAAATGTAATATCAGCTAATTGGCAACATGTCTTTATTTTCAAAGCAATAGGCAAAGCTTATATGTGCAGCTTCCTAATGGCATGTCCATTGAAGTAACTGCACCTGTTCTACAATTCAGAGAGATTATATAACTCAGGACACTGGAAGTTGTTCTCTAGCATTCAGTTATTTTAACAAACATTAATTGAAAACTTTTACTCTGTGACATGCATGTTTATGGAGCGTTTCCTGTGTTCAGATTATTCTGAATGTCTCTTGGGTTTCAAAGATTGGCAACCAATTTGAGGTTTTTAAAAATACACTCTATGGTCCAAAGAAAACACATCCTTGTGCTAACCACTTAATTATATCTATCCTACAAGTGTTAAAACAGTTTTGAAATATACTTCATATATTGGTGACATTCTCTATTGCACCTCTCAATATCCTGAGTAACTAATTAAACATAAAGTTTAGAATACTAGAATAGGTAATTTAGATATAAGAGCCTCAGCCTAAGTATTCTATTAGTTTTAGTAATAAAAAACCTAGGAAGGATTGTAAATTTAACCAGTGTCACAAGTTTAAAGCCCGTCACCCAAATTTCCAGAGGGGTTCCCTTTTTAGCTATTAATAATAAATTAAATAGATCTCCAGTAAAACCCTCTTGATATTTCAACCTCTTCTGCATATCTGGGGGAGTGGGGAAGGCATTTAATGCTTAGATTGTAGTATTTAGAGCTCTCAGCTTAGTAGAGTCATGACCTTAGCACTTTATGTACATTTGAGAAATTCTGTGTTGTGTGTCTGTTTGAGATTTAGACTGTGCTCATCAAATGATGGTTTTTGAAAGCTATTGTACAACTCAGGAATGTTAGAGTGCTAAATATAACCTAGGATATCACAATCCCAGGTTTTCCAGGACTTAGAAAGTTTATGAGGAGGGGAACTTCCAGCTGCAAAACCAAGACAGTATCTAGAAAAACCAGGACAAATTGGTCACCCTAAATTTTTATATAAAACTTTTATTTTAGATTTGTAGGCCTAAGGTCAATAACATAGTTGAAGTGAAATAATATAATCAGGTTGGATGTTAGGGCAACATATGTTACATGTCATGATGGATTCATTTACAGTTTATTTTGTCACCCAGGTAAAAAGCATAGTACGTGATAGGTAGTTTTTCAGTCCTCACTCTCTTCCCACTCTCTACCATCAAGTAAGTCCTGGAGTCTGTTGTTCCATTCTTTGTGGTCATAATCTTTAGCTCCCACTTATGAGTCACAACATGCAGTATTTGGTTTTTCCATTCCTGTGTTAGTTTGCTTGGGATGATAGCCTCCCGCTCCATCCATGTTGCTGCAAAGGACATAATCTTCTTCTTCTTTATGGCTGCATAGTATTTAATGGTGGGCATGTATCATGTTTTCTTTATCCAGACTACTATTGATGGGCATATAGGTTAATTACATGTCTTGGCTATTGTGAATAGTTCTGCAACGAACATACGCATGCCTGTGTCTTTTTAAAAATATTTTATACTGTATTTTTTATTATTTTACTTTAAATTCTGTGGGAAATGTGCAGAATATGCAGTTTTGTTACGTAGGTATACATGTGCCATGGTGGTTTGCTGCACTCATCAACCCATCACCTACATTAGGTATTTCTCCTAATGCTATCCCTCCCCTAGCTCCCCACACACCAACAGGTCCAGGTGTGTGATGTTACCCTCACTGCGTCCACGTGTTCTCATTGTTCAACACCCACTTGTGAGTGAGAACATGTAGTGTTTGGTTTGCTGTTCTTGTGTTAGTTTGCTGAGAATGATGGTTTCCAGCTTCATTCATGTCCCTGCAAAGGACATGAACTTATCCTTTTTTATGGCTGCATAGTATTCCATGCTGTATATGTGCCACATTTTCTTAATCCAATCTATCATTGATGGACATTTGGGTTGGTTCCAAGTCTTTGCTATTGTGAATAGTGCTGCAGTGAACATATGTGTGCATGTGTCTTTATAGTAGCATGATTTATAATCCTTTGGGTATATACCCAGTAATGGGATTGCTGATTCAAATGGTATTTCTAGTTCTAGATCCTTGAGGAATCACCACACTGTCTTCCACAATGGTTGAAATAATTTACAGTCCCACCAACAGTGTAAAAGTGTTCCTATTTCTTCACATCCTCACCAGCATCTGTTGTTTCCTGACTTTTTAATGATCACCATTCTAACTGGTGTGAGATGGTATCTCATTGTGGTTTTGATTTGCATTTCTCTAATGAACAGTGATGATGACTATTTTTCATATGTTTGTTGACTGCATTAGTGTCTTCCTTTGGGAAGTGTCTGTTCATATCCTTCACCCACTTTTTGATGGGGTTGTTTTTTTCTTGTAAATTTGTTTAAGTTCTTTGTAGATTCTAGATATTAGCCCTTTGTTAGATGGACAGATTGCAAAAGTTTTCACACATTCTGTATGTTGCCTGTTCACTCTGATGATAGTTTATTTGCTGTGCAGAAGCTCTTTAGTTTAATTAGATCCCATTTGTCAATTTTGGCTTTTGCTGCCATTGCTTTTGGTGTTTTAGACATGAAGTCTTTGCCCATGCCTATGTCCTGAATGGTATTGCCCAAGTTTCTTCTAGGGTTTTTATGGTTTTAGGTCTTACATTCAAGTCTTTACTCCATCTTGAGTTAACTTTTACATAAGGTGTAAGGAAGTGGTCCAGTTTCAGTTTTCCGCATATGGCTATCCAGTGTTCCCAACACCATTTATTAAATAGGGAATCATTTCCCTATTGCTTATTTGTGTCAGGTTTGTCAAAGATCAGATGGTTGTAGATGTGTGGTGTTATTTCTGAGGCCTCTGTTCTGTTCCCCTGGTCTATATATCTGTTTTGGTATCAGTACCATGCTGTTTTGGTTACTATATGTGATCAGAATCTTATAGTGTAATCTATTACAAAGCCTTGTAGTGTAGTTTGAAGTCAGGTAGTCAGGATGCCTCCAGCTTTGTTCTTTTTGCTTATGATTGTCTTGGTTATATGGGCTCTTTTTTTGTTCCATATGAAGTTTAAAGTAGTTTTTTCCAATTCTGTAAAGAAAGTCAGTGGTAGCTTGATGGGGATAACATTGAATCTATACATTACTTTGGGAAGTATGGCCATTTTCACGATATTGATTTTTCCTATCCGTGAGCACAAAATGTTTTTCATTTGTTTGTGTCCTCTCTTAATTTCTTGAGCAGTGGTTTGTAGTTCTCCTTGAAGAGGTCCTTCTTATCCCTTGTAAGTTGTATTCCTAGGTATTTTATTCTCCTAGTAGCAATTGTGAATGGGAGTTCACTCATGATTTGGCTCTCTGTTTGTCTGTTATTAGTGTATAGGAATGCTTGTGATTTTTGCACATTGATTTTGTATCCTGAGACTTTGCTGAAGTTGCTTATCAGCTTAAGGAGATTTTGGGCTGAGATGATGGGGTTTTCTAAATATACAATCATGTCATCTGCAAACAGGGACAATTTGACTTCCTCTCTTCCTATTTGAATACTCTTTATTTCTTTCTCTTGCCTGATTGCCCTGGCCCAAACTTCCAATACTATGTTGAATGGGAGTGGTGAGAGAGGGCATCCTTGTCTTGTGCTGGTTTTCAAAGGGAATGCTTCCAGTTTTTGCCCATTCAGTATGATATTGGCTCTGGGTTTGTCATAAATAGTTCTTATTATTTTGAGATACGTTCCATCAATCCCTAGTTTATTGAGAGTTTTTAGCATGAAAGGCTGTTGTATTTGTCAAATGCTTTTTCTGCATGCATTGAGATAATTATGTGATTTTTGTCATTGGTTCTGTGTATGTGATGGATTATGTTTATTGATTTGCATATGTTGAACCAGCCTTGTATCCCAGGTATGAAGCTGACTTGATTGTGGTGGATAAGCTTTTTGATGTGCTGCTGGATTCAGTTTGCTAGTATTTTATTGAGGATTTTTGCATCAATCTTCATCAGGGATATTGGCCTGAAATTTTCTTTTTTTGTTGTGTCTCTGCCAGGTTTTCATATCAGGATGATGCTGGCCTCATAAAATGAGTTCAGGAGGATTCCCTCTTTTTCTATTGTTTGGAATAGTTTCAGAAGGAATGGTACCATCTCCTCTTTTTGCGTCTGGTAGAATTTGGCTGTGAATCCATCTGGTCCTGGACTTTTTTTGCTTGGTAGGCTATTAGTTAACTGCCTTAGTTTCAGAATTTGTTATTGGTCTATTCAGGATTTTACTTCTTCCTGGTGTAGACTTGGGAGGGTGTATGCGTCCAGGAATTTATCCACGTCTTCTAGATTTTTCTAGTTTATTTACATAGAGGTGTTTATAGTGTTCTTAGATGGTAGTTTATATTTGTGTGATCAGTAGTGATATCCCCTGTATCATTTTTAATGTGTCTATTTGATTCTTCTCTCTTTTCTTCTTTATTAGTCTGGCTAGCAGTCTGTTTTGTTGATCTTTCAAAAACCCACCTCCTGGATTCATTGAGTTTTTGAAGGGTTTTTTGTGTCTCTATCTCCTACAGTTCTGCTCTGATCTTAGTTATTGCTAGTCTCCTGCTAGCTTTTGCATTTGTTTGCTCTTGCTTCTCTAGTTCTTTTAATCTTGATGTTAGGATGTCAATTTTCGATCTTTCCTGCTTTCTCCTGTGAGCATTTAGTGCTACAAATTTCCCTCTACACACTGCTTTAAATGTGTCCCAGAGATTCTGGTACATTGTGCCTTCGTTCTCTCTGGTTTCAAAGAACATCTTTATTTCTGCCTTTATTTTGTTATTTACCCGGTAGTCATTTAGGAACAGGTTGTTCAGTTTCCATGTAGTTGTGTGGTTTTGAGTGAGTTTCTTAATCCGGAGTTCTAGTTTGATTGCACTGTGGTCTGAGAGACTGTTTGTTATGATTTCCATTCTTTTGCATTTGCTGAGGGGTGTTTTACTTCCAATTATGTGGTCAATTACTTTTTGATATGGGTAAGTGTGATGAGATGCTGAGAAGAATGTATATTCTATTGATTTGGGGTGGAGAGTTCTGTAGATATCTATTAGGTCTGCTTGATCCAGAGCTGAGTTCAAGTCCTGAATATCCTTGTTAATTTTCTGACTCGTTGATTTGTCTAATACTGACAGTGGGATGTTAAAGACTCCCCACTATCATTGTGTGGGAGTCTAAGTCTCTTTGTAGGTCTCTAAGAACTTACTTTATGAATCTGGGTTCTCCTGTATTGGGTGTGTATATATTTAGGATAGTTACCTCTTCTTGTTGCATTGATCCCTTTACCATTATGTAATGCCCTTCTTTGTCTCTTTTGATCTTTATTGGTTTAAAGTCTGTTTTATCAGAGATTAGGATTGCAACACCTGCTTTTTTTTGCTTTCCATTTGCTTGGTAATTATTCCTCCATCCCTTTATTTTGAGCCTAGGTGTGTCTTTGCATGTGAGATGCATCTCCTGAATGCAGCACACTGATGGGTCTTGACTCTTTATCCAATTTGACAGTCTGTATCTTTTAATTGGGGCATTTAGCCCATTTACATTTAAGGTTAATATTGTTATGTGTGAATTTAATCCTGTCATTATTTTGCTAGCTGGTTATTTTGCCCTTTAGTTGATGCAGTTTCTTTATAGTATTGGTGGACTTTACAATTTGATATGTTTTTGCAGTGGCTGGTACCGGTTTTTCCTTTCCATATTTAGTGCTTCCTTCAGGAGCTTTTGTAAGGCAGCCTGGGTGGTGACAAAATCTCTCAGCATTTGCTTGTCTGTAAAGGATTTTATTTCTCCTTCGCTTATGAAGCTTGGTTTGGCTGGATATGCAATTCTGTGTTGAAAATTCTTTTCTTTAAGAATGTTGAATATTGCCCCCCACTCTCTTCTGGCTTGTAGGGTTTTTCCAGAGAGATCCGCTGTTAGTCTGATTGGCTTCCCTTTGTGGGTATCCTGACCTTTTTCTCTGGCTCCCCTTAACATTTTTTTCCTTCATTTCAACCTTGGTGAATCTGACAGTTATGTGTCTTGGGGTTGCTCTTCTCAGGAGTATCTTTGTGGCGTTCTCTGTATTTCCTGAATTTGAATGTTGGCCTGTCTTGCTAGGTTGGGGAAGTTCTCCTTGAAAATATCCTGAAGAGTGTTTTTCAACTTGGTTCCATTCTCCCCATCAGTTTTAGGTACATCAATCAAACATAGATTTGGTCTTTTCACATAGTTCCATATTTCTTGATGGCTTTGTTTGTTCCTTTTTATTCTTTTTTCTTCAGTCTTGTCTTCTTGCTTTATTTCATGAAGTTGATCTTCAATCTCTGATATCCTTTCTTCCACTTGATTGGTTCAGCTATTGATACTTGGGTATGCTTCATGAAGTTCTCATGCGGTGTTTTTCAGCACCTTCAGGTCACTTATCTTCTTTTCTAAACTGGTTATGCTAGTTAGCAATTCCTCTAACCTTTTTTCAAGGTTCTTTGCTTCCTTGCATCGGGTTAGAACATGCTCCTTTAGCTTGGAGGAGTTTGTTATTACCCACCCTCTGAAGCCTACTCCTGTCAGTTTGTCAAACTCATTCTCTGTCCAGTTTTGTTCCCTTGCTGGCGAGGAGTTGTGATCCATTGGAGGAGAAGAGGCGTTATGTTTTTTGGAATTTTCAGTCTTTTTGCACTGGTTTCTCCCCATCTTTGTGGATTTATCTACCTTTGGTCTTTGATGTTGGTGACCTTTGGATGGAGTCTCTGAGTGGACCTGCTATTCCTTTCTGCTTGTCAGTTTTCCTTCTAATAGTCAGGCCCCTCTGCTCCAGGTCTGCTGGAATTTGCTGGAGGTCCACTCCAGACCCTGTTTGCCTGGGTATCACCACCAGAGGCTGGAGAACCGCAAAGATTGCTGCCTGTTCTTTCCTCTGGAAGATTCTTCCTGGAGGAACACCTGCCAGATGCCAGCCAGAGCTCTCCTGAATGAATTGTCTGTTGGCCCCTACTGGGAGGTGTCTGCCAGTCAGGATACACGGGGATCAGGGACTCACTTGTGGAGGCAGTCTGACCCTTAGCAGAGCTCGAATTCTGTGCTGGGAGGTCCACTGCTCTCTTCAGATCTGTCAGGCAGGGACGTTTATGTCTGCTGAAGTTGCACCCACAGCTGTCCCTTCCCCCAGGTGCTCTGTCCCAGGAGGATGTGGGTTTTATCTGTAAGTCCCTGACTGGGGCTGCTGCCTTTTTTTCAGAGATGCCCTGCCCAGAGAGGAGAAATCTGGCAGCCTGGCCACAGTGGCTATGCCAAGCTTTGGTGGGCTCTACCCAGTTTGAACTTCCAGATGGCTTTGTTTACACTGCGAGGGTAAAACCACCTACTCAAGCCTCAGTAATGGCAGATACCCCTCCCCCACCAAGCTCAATATCCCAGGTTGATCTCAGTCTACTGCTGTTCTGGCAGTGAGAATTTCAAGCCAGTGGATCTAGTTTGCTGGGCTCCGTGGGGTGGGACCCACTGAGCCAGACTACTTGGTTTCCTGGCTTCAGCCCCCTTTGCAGGGGAGTGTACAGTTCTGTCTTGCTGGTGTTCCAGGTGTCACTGCGGTATGGAAGAAAACTCCTGCAGTTAGTTCCATGTCTACCCAAATGGCTGTCCAGTTTTTTGCTTGAAACCCAGGGCCGTGGTGGGGTTGGCACCAGACAGAATCACCTGGTTTATGGGTTGTGAATACCATGGGAAAAGTGCAATATCTGTGCTGGAGTGCATGGCTCCTCAGGCTTAGTCCCTCATAGCTTCCCTTGGTTAGGGGAGAAAATTCCCTGACCCCTTGCACTTCCCATGTGAGGAAATGCCCCACCCTGCTTTGACTCACCCTCCGTGGGCTGCACCCACTGTCCAGCCAGTCCCAATAAGATGAACTGCGCACCTCAGTTGGAAATGCAGAAATCACCAGCCTTCTGCATCGATCACGCTGGGAGCTGCAGACCAGAGCTGTTCCTATTCGGCCATCTTGCCAGCAATCCCATGTGTCTTTATGGTAAAACAATTTATATTGCTTTGAGTACATACCCAATAATTTGATTGCTGAATCAAATTGTAGTTCTAAGTTCTTTTAAAAATTGCCAAATTGCTTTCCACAATGGTTGAACTAATTTATATCGCCAGCATCTGTTATTTCTTGACATTTTAATAATAGCCATTCTGACTACTGTGATATGATATCCCATGGTTTTTATTTACATTTCTCTAATGGTTAGTGATGAGCATTTTTTCATATGCTTGTTGTCCATATGTATGTCTTCTTTCAAAATATGTCTGTTAATGTTCATTACCCACTTTTTAATGGGGTTCTCTTTTGCTTTTTAAGTTGCTTATAAATTTTGAATATTAGACCTTTGTCAGATTCATAGTTTGCAAGTATTTTCTCCCATTCTGTAGGTTGTCTGTTTAGTCATAGTTTCTTTTGCTGTGCAGAAGCTCTTTAGTTTAATTACATTTCATTTGTCAATTTTTTTTTGTTGCAATAACTTTTAGTATCTTTGTCATGAAGTCTTTGCCAGGGCCTATGTCCAGAATGGTATTTTTTTTTTTTGTATCTCAAATTCATTCAGTTCAGCTCTGATTTTGGATATTTATTTTCTTCTGCTATCTTAGGGGTTGGTTTGCTCTTGTTTTTCTGGTTTCTCTAGATGTAATGTTAGGTTGTTAATTTGAGATCTTTCAAATTTTTGATGTGGCATTTAGCACTATAAACATTCCTATTAACACTGTTTTGACCCTGTCCCATAGATTCTGGTATGTTGTATCTTTGTTTTCATTAGTTACAAAGAATTTCTTGATTTCTTCCTTAATTTCATTGTTTAACCAAAAGTCATTCAGGAGCAGGTTGTTTAATTTCCATATAACTGTATGGATTTGAGCACTCTTCTTTGTATTGATCTCTATTTTTATTGCGCTATGATCTGAGAGTGTGGTATGATTTTGGTACTTTTGGATTTGCTGATAATTGTTTTATGGCTGATTGTGTGGTGAAATTTAGAGTATTTGCATTTGTAGATGAGAAGAATATATATTATTTTGCTATTGGGTGGAGAGTTCTCTAGATGTCTGTTAGATCTATTTGGTCAAGTGTTCAGTTCAGGTCCCAAATAGTCATTTTTAGTTTTCTGTCTTGATAATATTTTCAATACTGTCATCGGGGTGTAGATGTCTCCCGCTATTATTGTGTGGTTACCTAAGTCTCTTTGTAGGTCTCTAAGAACTTGTTTTATGAGTCTTGCCACTCCTGTGTTAGGTGCATATATATTTAGGATAGTTAGATCTTTTTGTTGAATTGAACCCTTTACCATTATATAATGCCCATCTTTGTCTTTTTTCATCGTTGTTGCTTTAAAATGTTTTGTCTGAAATTAGGATAGCAACCCCTGCTTTTCTGTTTTCTATTTGCTTGGTAGATTTTTCTCCATCCCTCTACTTTGAGCCTATGTTTGTAATTGTATGTGAGATGAGTCTCTTGAAGACAGCATACAGTTGGCTCATACTTCTTTCTCCATCTTGCCACCTTGTGCCTTCTAATTGAGGCATTTATCCCACTGATGTTACAGGTTAATATTGATATGTGCATATTTGATCCTGTCATTATGTTGTTAGCTGGTTATTATGCAGGCTTGATTGTGTATTTGCTTTATAGTGTCAATGGTCTGTGTACTTAAGTGTGTTTTTGTGGGTGCCATTAACAGTCTTTTCTTTCCATATTTAGCATTCCCTTAATGACCTCTTTTAAAACAGGTCTTGTGGTAACAGATTCCCTTAGTATTTGCTTGTCTGAAAAGATTCTTCTTTCTCCTTGCTTATGAAGCTTAGTTTGGATGGTTTTGACATTTTTGGTTGAAATATCTTTTCTTTAAAAATGCTGAGTTTAGTACCCTAATCCCTTTGGGCTTGTAGGGTTTCTGCTGAGATTTCCTCTGTTAGCCTAATGGAGTTCTCTTTGTAGTTGACTTGGTCCTTCTCTGTAGTTGCCTTTAACATTTTTGCTTTTATTTCAACCTTGAAAAACCTGTTTACTATATGTTTTGGGTATGGTTGTCTTACACAGTATTGTGCACAGGTTCTCTGCATTTCCTGAATTTGAATGTTGGCCTCTCCAACAAGGTTGGGGAAATTTTCATGGACAATAACCTCAAATATGTTTTCTAAGTTGTTTGCTTTCTCTCCCTCTGTTTTAGGGATGCCAATGCTTCATAGGTTTGGTCTCTTTACATAATCCCATATTTCTTAGAAGTTTTGTTTATTCTTCTTTCTTCTTTTTTCTTTATTTTTGTCTAAGTTATTTTGGTGAACTGCTCTTCAACTCTGACATTCTTTCCTCATGTTGGTTGATTCTGCTGTTAATATTTGTAATTGTATTATGAAATGCTTGAAGTAAGTTTTTTCATCTCTATAAGATTAGTTTGGTTCTTTCTTAAAATGGCTATTTCATCTTTCAGCTCCTGTACTATTTATTGTATTCCTTAGATACCTTGAATTGGGCTTTGAATTTCTCCTGAGTCTTGATGATCTTCATTTCTATCTATATTTGGAATTATATTTCTGTCATTTCAGTCTGTTTAAGAACCATTGCTGGGACTCTAGTGTGGTTGGTTGGAGGTCAGAAGACAGTCTCACTTTTTGAATTGCTAGAGTTCTTGCACTGGTTCTTTTTCATCTGCATGGGCTGATGTTCCTTTAATGTTTGAAGTTGCTGAGGGTTTTCTGTTTGTTTGTTTTTACCTTCTTTGATGCCCTTGGGGGTTTGATTGTGGTTTAATGTGGGTTTAGCTGACTGACTTTATTTCGGGAAGATTTTAGGGGACCAAGGATCAGCTCAGCACTCCTAGGCTGCATGTTCTAACACTGGCGGTCTGGTAGGGGGCACCTGGCTTTTTTCCCTGACCCTTCAAGGTTGGGAACCTGCTGCACTGGAGGGACCAAGGTGTTCCTGGGCTGCTTGCCACAACACTTTGATGGGTCTCGCTGGCCACTTCATAGGTGTAATAGCAGCATCAAACCCTCTGGGCTCCACAGAGGCTGGAGTCCTACCCCTGCCACCTCTTTAAGCAGCAATCCCTGCCAGCTCCAGTGTCCTTGGGGGTCATGGTGTTTCCTGCTACCAGGATTCCAGATGTTCATGGCAAGAGCATGACACTCTTTGCCTGTTCAACTTACCCCTTCCCCAGGAGTCACTGAGGGCCAGGAATGAGCCCTGGTGCTTGGTCAGTCATCCTACATTTTAATGCTAATGTTTCTCTTGCACTGTTTTGCTTTGGATGTGAAACAGAGTAAAGGTCATAATTGCAAATATTTACATTTTATTGTTAAAAGCAATTTTATAACTGGCTAAAATCCAAAGGCAAATGTTGTAGGAAGGCAAGTTTTAGCTATAAATAAGAAAAGACTTTCAAATTGAGGTGTCACTTTCAAGTGCCTGATTGGAGATACACGATACAAGGGTCTGAAAGCCATGCAGGATCCAACAAAGTATTGACCCCTGAGAGTTTAAAACATAGTCAAACATGGCCGCAAAGGGTTGAAGTTATTGATGCATCTTTTCTGAAATGCAAATGGAGCCCAGTGAATTATAAGGCAATTAGGTTGGGATGATCAATTATGGGGCAGTGCAAGTAATCCACTGTAACATGGATCAGAGTGAGTAGTCCAAAATAGAGCTAATAAGCAACAAGAAGGCATTTGTAGTCTTTTTTGTTGTGGCGATAGATCACACTGTGGTACAGGAGAGGGTCTTACAGATTAAAGCCATAGGACAATGAGGCACTTGCTAAAACATCTACAGTTGATGGAAAGTTAAGTTAAACTTAAATTATATTACATCATATTCCCATTAAATTTTAATAATCATTATTTCTAAATTGGGGATAATAAACTTCATGGGATTAGCATGGGGATTAAATGAAAAAATATGTAGCATCATGAAGCATTTAGCACAGTTTCTGACATATAATTGCTAGGTATGTGGTAGCTATTATTAAAATTATTAAAATATTTTCCTAAATCTAATCTTTCTTGATATAAAATATTGTTTTTTTTGTAAAGTGTAGAGCTAAGTTTTTACACATGTGCCATTCCTTATAATAAACATATTGCCAAATTATTGTTGCTTGGTGCAAATATTTCAATTCTCATTATAATTGTTTTTTTGACACAACTTCAATAGCAAAAACTTTTTCTCTTGTTCATAATTTGGATTTTTACTAAATAAAGTTTGCATTGCATTTCTAATTGTTCTGCATGACATTTTCTCTTATACTCAGATTTATTAGAGCAAATTTCCTTGAGTCATTTGGGATATAACACTAAATCATACTAATGAAATAAAATCAACTAATTGCACTTAAATCAGATGCTATACAACCATAAATTATGACATATAATTACCTATTGAGATTATTATTTACAATTTATAGTAACTCTGATTTGGAATTTATTTTGCTAATTGAAAAGAATATATTTAATATAGAAGTAGAATATAATAGAAGGTGATGGGATAGAATGCCAGTTAAGTGCATGGATTTTTAAAGTAAGGTCTATTGGTTTAAATATTTGTTACAATATTGTGGAACCATTGGGCAAATTATATTTTGTAACTTATCTCAGCCTCAGTTTTCTCATCTATGCGACAGAAAAAAAGTCTTCCTTATAGTATTGTCAGTGAAGATTAAATCAGTGAAACAAGTCATATAGAACATTTAGCTCATGGCTAAATTGCCAAACTATCAGAGGTAAATAAACATAACTGGTGCTCAATAAATGTAAGTTATTTCTGCTACCACTACTGTTTTTAGTCATTTGAACATCATAAAACAATCTTTAAAAATCATCATTTGGACAAAAGAAATCAAGTATTTTCTTTCTATTTGAATCTGACCTTTTATTGGATTATGACTTATATGTCTATTTAGCATATTAATGTTTACACTTTGTCTACTTTAGTACATTGGTCATTTAGGAAATGGTGCTAGTAAAAATATTTGTGCATAACACTGCATGAGAATCAACAATTCAGAATATACAGCTGGACAATCAAAATGAGCAGTGGCCCTAACAATTCACAAGGCCTTAATATCTGACTGAATATTAGCTTACTTTTGACACATAATAAAGGTGTGGCAAAAATTTAGGTATTTCAAAAGCCAAAATTATATAGCATGATCAGGCAGGTCTGAATATGGACAGATACACAAAGATAAATGTCTAATGTGTGCTATGGCATATTATTCTTTACTACAATCCTTGGAAATAGTATGAATTTATGTTCTAGTTTTCCATACATTAAACCCTTGGGGATGAGTATAGTCTGGGATAGAATGACTATGTTGCTAAGTTGGAAACAGGTGTGATTTCTGCTTTCTTCAGTTATTTAGATAATAATAAAGGCAGTAGGTTGGCTCAAGATTGAAGTGGAAAATCTGTGTCTTTATACTACAAAATCATCAATTAATTTTACTTCCAAAGCATTTTGAACCTGGCCTATAAATGCCCCTTAAGTTAACAATAGTGATATTCAAGCCTTGTTTGACATCCCAGAGTAACTCTACATGTTTAGAGACGTTGGCCAGATTCTTAGATCAAATATATTTTAACTATAAAAAATATCTATAACATATAGTACATTTTCTTATGGAAGGAAAAAAGTATTATAAATCAAATTTAAAAGGGAATTATAACTCCAAAATAATTAGGAATCCCTGGCAGTGTTTTTGAGTGGTAGAGGAATAACAGCTAATTTGAGTGAGGCAAAGGGGTAAGGGAGCCTCATTTGGTGAATTCAATTGAGGATGTCAAGCTGCATTTAAATATTGCCAAATATCCTAAAAGAAATGAAAATATAAAACTAATTGTTCAGCTATATTAATATAACTACCAATTGGATCTTTATTTGCACAAATGTTAGGCATTCAGATCATTAAAAGCTACTAGAGTCCTTAGCAGGTCAACATGGTTTCTTGTAGACCATAGTAAGGAATTTGGGTTTTATTCCAAAGGTGACATTTATTCCACTGGAGTTTTGGGCCAGTGGGTGTTATATGATCATATTTAAGTATTTAAAAAAATAATTTGGATGTTTAATGGGCAATTCAGTTTAGAAGGGCAAAAGAGGAATGAGTCTTGTGATAATCGAGCTATGAAATTATAGTGGCTATGACTAGAACGCTATTGGTAGAGGAGGTGATAAATGGTAAAATTCACTATTTATTTTGAAGATTAAGCTGTTAGAATTTCCTGGTAGATGTGATGTGGGTGGTAGGATGATAGAACAAAATCGAGGGTGACTTTCAAATGTTTAAGCATCTAGGTGAATGATGGTGTCATTTATTCAGTTGAGGAAGATGTGAGATGAAGTGCATTTATTCAGCTTTCTACTAACAAACTCTGGCCCTGTGTTAACCCCGTCATCTATTTTCTGTACTGTCTATTCCTTGGATGATAAATACTACTGGAGAATACTTTACTCCTGCTGATAGAATTCACCATAGTAGATTCATCCTCTTTTGACTCAACTGCATTCTCACTGTTGTCTATTAATACATTTACTCAATTTACTATTAAATTTTTCACTGGAGATATTACAAATTCTTCCACTTACCTCAAACCACCCTCCACTCTTTGTTTCTCCTAATCTCAATAAGTGACTGTATACTCCACTTCATATAGAAGTTTGAGGTCATCTGATACAAGCTTTTACGAAGTTTTAGGACATCTTCTACTTTTCTTCTGTTGTAGAAGAGGGGTTCCCTCTTCCTTTTTAAGGTTATTATTCGCTTATGTTCTTAGTTAATGGAACAGATGGTAGGAAATTGAATTATCTTTTCTTTTCTACCCTGTATCTTCAGCGATCTCATTTTCTATATAGATTGTTGGCATTGCTAGTTATGGTAATAGTGTTAGCTTGAATCTGTCAGGGGCTGCCACATGAAGAAGAATATCCTGAAAAAGAAGCCAGGACAAATGAATGCAGGGGTAGAGGAGAGAAGGGGGAGGGGAGGGAGGAGAAAGGGGAGAAAGCCAGAGAGGAGAGAGAGGCCCAATGATCCAATGATACTGTTTATGCCCCCTTGGATGTTGGATGCTGCCCCTCCTAAAAGTATATATATCCCTAGTCTTTAAATGATATAGGCTTAAAAATTACAATTTTTAGATTTTTGCTTAAGCTAGGTTGAATAGGGTTTTTGTCACTTGCAACCTATTGAGTTTTGAATAATAGGGTTCTTATGGTGACTTCTGTTACATCCGTGTGACTCTAGGAACCACATTGAAAATTACCATTCTTGAGTAAAGTCTTAAGAAACTCATTTTTAGGAAATGAGGAAAGATTGAACACATTTTCAGAAACAGAAAAAAAAAGCCATTGAAAGAGAGAGTTGATTGATGGAAAAGGTGAGTGAAAGTGGCTCAAAAATAGGGGGGGGGGCGGAGAGGGGGGGGGGGGGGGGGGGGGGGGGGGGGATGGCAGATAGGTGAAAGAGAAAAAAAAAAAAAAAAAAAAAAAAAAAAAAAAAAAAAAAAAATGAAAATGTGCTCAAAAGCATAGGTGGGCAGATAACCTTAGAAAGGAAGAGAAAAATTTGAGTCAGGGAGGAAGACAAAAACACTTTCTGTACCTATGGAGTTTTATTGAACCAACTTGGTTTATGTACCAGTCCCAGAACCAACCATTGTGTCTAGAGACATAAAATGTTCTAGTTGGCCCAGGCCACCCCTGCTGAGGGTGGGGACAACTGAGATCACATGAAGTGGGGTAGGAGTGACTTCCAATAGGAAAAAAAAGAGGTGCCATGACAAAAGAAAAAAGAACAAATAAAAATAAGTGTTGGGTGGGTAAAATCAACAGATATTAATCCTGGTGGTAAAATTATACATGTGGTGAGAGGGCTGGCAAGTAAAAAAAACTCTGACACCGTCACTCAGCCTCCCCCTGCTTCAACTGAAGCAGCTGTTTTTTTTTGGATGCTTATTACACACACACACACACACACATATATATATATATATACACACACTGATATACTGTATATATAGATATATGTATATATATATCAGTATATGTCAGTAATCTCTGTGTGCTGAAATATATATATGTATTATAGCTCAGTACACATGCACACATGCACGCGCGCGCACACACACACACACATATATATATATCCTCATAAGATTTCATTTGGAAAATAAAACAGTGCCATATAACATAGAGGTCTTAGTCCATTCAGGCTGTTATACCCACAAAAACTTCTTATTCTATCTTCAGTATATCCCTATCAACCAAGAAGATTTGTGGAGCAATATTCCCCTAGATTTGATATGTTTATCACTGTGATTTCATGAGATGATTTTAGGTGGCATAGAGATGAACATTTCTTAAATTTTAGTAGTCATGCTAACTTTCAAAATTCACATCTTAACAGATATTATTGCTACTTATGGTGTTAAGTAAAAATACGTGGTTGATTTAAAGAAAATAGTATAAATGAAGCATAAGTGATAGAAATTGAGGAAGCCGTTACGCGATATTACTCCCAGTTGTTTGGACTGTAATTACACATGCCTTCTTAGTCCTTCCTCCATGCTCCACCCGTTCCACAACTAGGAGATTTCTTTAAAAAAAAAAAATACAGTGCTTTATGTTCAAACTTAAAAAGTTTTAGCTCATATCTTAATATGGTTATTTCTGGATTTTTTAGATAATTTAAAGTAGAAACAGAGTATTCAATGATCTATAATGGTCCTAGTAGTCACTGGAAGTTTATCTTAACTAATTTTTTTTAAATTATACTTTAAGTTCTGGGATACAGGTGCAGAATGTGGAGGATTGTTACATAGGTATAAACGTGCCATTGTGGTTTGCTGCACCCATCAACGTGTCATCTATGTTAGGTATTACTCCCAATGTCATCCCTCCCAGTACCCCCCACCGCCTGACAGGCCCTGGTGTGTGATGTTCCCCTCCCTGTATCCATATATTCTCATTGGTCAATTCCCACTTATGAGTGAGAACATGTGGTGTTTGGTTTTCTGTTCCTGTGTTAGTTTGCTGAGAATGATGTTTTCCAGCTTCATCCATGTTCCTGCAAAGGACACGAACTCATCCTTTTTTATGGCTGCATAGTATTCCACGGTGTATATGTGCCACATTTTCTTTATCCAGTCTATCATTGATGGACATTTGGGTTGGTTCCAAGCCTTTGCTCTTGTGAACAGTGCTGCAATAAACATATGTGTGTGTGTCTGTCTTTATAGTAGAATAATTTATAATCTTTTGGGTATATACACAGTAATGGGATTGCTGGGTCAAATGATATTTCTAGTTCTAGATCCTTGAGGAATTGTCACACTGTCTTCCACAATGGTTGAAATAATTTACACTCCCACCAACAATGTAAAAGCATTCCTATTTCTCCACATCTGCTCCAGCATCTGTTGTTTCTTGACTTTTTAATGATCACCATTCTAACTGGCATGAGATGGTATCTCATTGTGGCTTTGATTTGCATTTCTCTAATGACCAGTGATGATGAGCTTTTTTTCATGTTTGTTGGTGCATAAATGTCTTCTTTTGAAAAGTGTCTGTTCATATCCTTCACCCACTATTGAACCAAAAAAGAGCCTGTATAGCCAAGACAATCCTAAGCAAAAAGAACAAAGCTGGAGGCATCACGCTACCTGACTTGAAACTATACTACAAGGCTACAGTAACCAAAACAGCATGGTACTGGTACCAAAACAGGTATATAGACAAATGGGACAGAACGGAGGCCTCAGAAATAACACCACACAACTACAAGTATGTGATCTTTGACAAATCTGACAAAAACAAGCAATGGGGAAAGGATTCCCTATTTAATAAACAGTGTTGGGAAAACTGGCTAGCCATATGCAGAAAACTGAAACTGGACCTCTTCCTTACACCTTATCCAAAAATTAACTCAAGATGGATTAAACACTTAAACATAAGACCTAAAACCATAAAAACCCTAGAAGAAAACCTAGGCAATACCATTCAGGACATAGGCATGGCCAAAGACTTCATGACTAAAACTCCAAAAGCAATGGCAACAAAAGCCAAAATTGACAAATGAGATCTAATTAAACTAAAGAGCTTTTGCACAGCAAAAGAAACTATTATCAGAGTCAACAGGCAACCTAAGAATGGGAGAAAAATTTTACAATCTCTCCATCTGACACAGGGCTAATATCCAGAATCTACAAGAAACTTACACAAATTTACAAGGAAAAAACAACCACATCAAAAACTGGGTGAAAGATATAAATTTTTTAATTATATAGAAATAATGGCTAGTAGCTGCTGATCAGAAGATTTCAATATATCTTTCCAGCAGGCAGGCTTCTCTATTCTCTCCATTTTGAGAATCAGCTATGCTAAAGAAATCTAATTCTTCTGCATATTTTCTTCTCCTGGTCTTTTCTATTTTTAATGGATTAAGTACACCTGACTGGCTCTTGGACCCCAGGTCTTCAAGATGTCACATGATAGTTGACTCCACCACTGTCTTATATCTATGTGGCCAACCTAAGGCCAATAGCTCACTCTGTAAACAGTTCTTTTTGTTTGTTATGTTTCTGCTAATGGTACTGCTGACCTATTAGTCACTAAGATTGAAAACTGTGGTTATATCTTTAACTCTATTTCTCCCTGGACCATTTTAAGTAATTATTCTGGGCATTTGTATCATCCAATGAGCCTTGATTCCATTCTCTGTGATAAAACATTTATTCAATAACTGGGGAAGACATCAGGAGGAAGTGCCTCTTATTGATTTCCTATCCTCTGTTCTCTTCTTCCTCTAAACAATCTTATACACTTGTTCTAAATTAATCTTCATAAAGCACAAATACATGTCACGGCCATGCTTATGCACATCCAAAGGGCCTGCATTGCCTACTAAATAGTGTCTACATTTGTTAATATAGCGTTCAAGATCCTCCCACTTATCTGTCGTTATATTCTTTCACTTCTTTTTATATTCACTGTGTATCCAATTACCCCCACAATTTCATTATACTTTGTCCTCTGTGCTTTTTCATCTTCTTCTCCTGTCAAGAAGCTCTTCTACCTCTACTTGTCAGAATACTATCAGTTTTGAACATTAAGTAAATGATGCAGTATCCATATAATGAAATATTTTATGATTAAAAACATGATGATTTACAAAGGATTTTAAATTGTATTTATTAATTAGCATAATAAATGTAGAACATCTCTTTCATGTCAGGCATTCTGTCAGGTGTGGAGGATACAGAAGTTCATAAGACAGACTTAGTTGATATCATAATAAAGCTTATGGTGGACATTTAGACATTGAAGAACTCAATGGAGGCATGCTGAGTGCTTGAACAATAAGTATTAGGTAATGTGGACATTTAACCTAGTTTAAAGTTAAAAGGAAGCTTCTTGAAGGCAGCCATGTTTAAGGCATGCATTGAAACATATGAAAAGATGGTGGTTCTCACACTTCTTTGTTTCAGGACTCTTTTATGCTCTTAAAAATAATTGAGGACCTCAAAGAGCTTTGGTTTATATGAGTTATATTTATCAATGCTTAATGTTAGAAATTTAAAAATATTTATTAATTTAAAATAATAAACATGTTTACATGCATATTTAATGACAAATAACTATATTTCCACCAATACAAAAGTCTAGTAAGAAGACCATTTTACATTTTTACTGACTCTTTAATGTCTTGCTTAACAGAAGGCAACTGGATTTTCATATCTGCTTCTGCTTTTGTAATATGCTGTTTTGTGATATGCTGTTTTGGTTGAAGAATATGAAGAGAATCTAACCTCACACAGATATATAGTTGGACAATGGCAGAATATTTTAATAGTCTTGTAAGATGATTGTGGATATTTTTCTTTGATACTATTATGCATCAAAAGTCAACAAGTGTCATTTTTCTCAAAGGTTAGTTACAATATGGAATCTAAAACTTATCAATGAACTTTTCGTACTCTGTTACATTAAAATCCTTTGGTCTACTTTTGACATTGAATGGATCCTTTAACCACACATGATTTTGACCTTGTTAATCCATTGAAAGGGGATCTCTGATCCATAGGGATCCTCTTTGAGGGTTACTGGAATACCACTCTGAGGGTTACTGGAATGAGAATTACTTTGGTATTTAGGGGAGGACAAAGATAAAAAAAAATAAACAGTCTGGTAGTCAGAAAAGTGTGGGGAAAAAATTAGGTTATGATGTTACTGAAGAAGCACAATACAGTGTACACAGTAGGATCTCAGCGCTTTAAAGGAAAAAAATTGGCAAGGAATAAAGTCTGTAAGGGTTTACAAAATGTTAACAGCAGCCTTTATGTCATTGCTCTTTTTACATTTCCCTAAATTATTATATTTCAACAATGAGCTGTTTTTTTTTTACTTTGAAAATTAACGAAAAATAAAGGGGCAAATAAATCTAAGTATCCTTTGAAATTCTGCTTATATGTTATGACCTTTATAAAGCCTTTTCTTATTCCCTCCCCTATCTAGAAGTAATGTCTCCTCTTTAGTGTTTTCCTATATAAAATGTTTGCACTTTCCTATCAGGATTTAGATTATTCTGTAGTACATTATAGGAGTGCTTGTGCAAATTGTACCAGTTGTACTCCCGAGTGTAGGATCTAGAGTTTGTTTCCCCAGTATAATGCATAGTTTCTTATATTGTAGAAATAACTCAACAACATTTTTGGAATTAAATTGAATTGAAATCCTAAGTAAGTGTTTCATGTATTATAAATGATATTTAAATATTACCAAATAATACACAGCTACTGTAGAAGATTTGGGAAAATAGAGAAAAGTATAAATAAGATAGTGGATCATGGTTAACAGCAAAGACTTTGAAATTCTAGTGACCTAGCTTCAAATCCTGGATCTGCTTCATGCTTACTATCTCTGTGTGATCATGGACAAGTCTTCTAATCACTCTAATTCCCAGTTTCCCCTTCTGTGTAACAGAGGTTATAATTATATCTCCTAGGGTTGTTGTGAGGAATTGATGACATAATGTATGTAAAAATTCTGGTATATAATAATACTTGATGAATAGTAGCTATTTGCTATTACATTATTATCACATCTAAACCATTCATCCAGAATTTCATAAATTTATTGTAATTAATGCATTCTCTAATATATTCAGAGTCACTGGCTACTTAATATTCCCGTTACCGCTAATCACTTTTGCAAGTATGCATTGTTGGTTGAGTTTGTTTGAGGTTATCTGGCCATTTCCAAATAAAATCATGCCTATAAAAGTTATAATCCTATAATGGTAGATTATATACAACACACATTACAACCTGTGGGTTGTAATATTATAAGCAATCTGGAGTGGTGGCAAGAGATTCAGATAAACAAGTGAAGAGTCTAATTACCAGAAATGTTTTCATTAAATGGCTGCAGCTTGTATTGTGATTGCTGTTACATTTGTTAATGACAGTGCTGAATGACACTCTGTAGTTTAGCTTGGAGGAGCATGTCCTGGGGCTGCTGCGACAGCTGTCTGTGTCAGTCAGGGGAATTGAATATCTGGCCAACTAAAAGCCAAATAAACACATTTGTTCCCTGCCTCTTGCCATGCTACAATGAAGGAAATATGTGCAAAATGTAAAAATAATACCATTGACCCTCTAAATACTTGAAAAGACACTGTTTCTCGGCAGTAGTTATGGGCTGTTCAATGCGCCGTACACCATCTCCTTAGTATGCACTGGGAGGAAGATTCCTGTAGGAGGATTAAGTTGTTCACCATCATCATTGCTCTACTTTGCCTTTTTGGATGCTCACACCAGCACTGGTACTTCTAGACCTAGTCTGGCCATTCTGTGACAAGAAAAGAATGGAAGGGAGAGAGTTTTTACCATCCTATCTTATGGGGTACTGTGTCTGGGTCTGCTCCACAGACTGCTTGCCTGGCTTTGATACCTCGAATCTGTGTGTTCTTTGTGGCTAAATTGGTCCTTGGAAACATTCATATCCAGAGTCACCAGGCCTTGATTGTTTCTCCTGGTTTCAATTGATGCCTTCCATTGTGGCACCATGCCTAAGTTTTACCTAAGACCCCAAATATGTCTTCAAATTGCCTACTTACAAATCCCCATCCCAATAAAAATTCCCACTTCCTTGACACAACTTATTTACTTGTACATCAAGAGAAAGGCATAATTTTGAACTTATTAACTCTGATATGTCTGACTGGCTGAGAGTTCCTTATCCTTCACAACTTTGTGGGCACTGAATAACCTTGTCTATCCAGTAAGTGTCTGCTATGTCCTTTGTCATAGCTTTCAGTATTGAGACCAAATTCTTGAGGAGCCTACAGTCTTGAGGGTGGAAAGACATATAAAAAAGAAGTTATTATGATGATACAATGTAGTACTTGCAATGATGGAGATATAGTGTGTTATAGAGTAAGCACATCTTACTTGGTCTTGAGGTATCAAGGAAGGTAGCTTGGAGGAAGAGATGTGAACTCAGCTTGAGGATCAGGATTTAGCCAAGTGAAGTGAAGGTAAAGTTTATATTAAGCAGAATGGATAGCAGCAGGCAACAGTATTGAGAAGGAGCATCATGTATGAAGAAAACTGTGAAGCAATTCAGAGATACAGAGTGGTAAAGAATTAAATGCAAGACAAGAAGACAGAAGCCAGGTCGTGTGAGGCTTTTATTGTGTCATAAAACTTGAGCTTCGTTCCAAGGGTGATGGGGAGTTACTGAAGTATGTTTATAAGGCTGAGGAAAAGAACAGAAGAGAGAGATTGAAGATATGGGAGGAGTGAATGATAGAATGTGGGGATGAAGAGAGAAAGGAATGTGAATCAAAAGCATAGAAAAAAGGTTTGCCCATGCAGGAGAGTCTTCTTTTGTGCTTCTTCAAAAATCTATTAAAAATCCAGCTTTTGTATACTCTGTGAGGATAAAACACGTTTTTCTCTTTCTCGTTTTTCCCTTTGTCCTTTGGCCCAATCTCCAAACTGCACCCCTACCTAAGGTTCAGCGTGATAGACCTTGTGAAAATGGACTAGAATTGGCCTGTGAGAGGGATTTGATGTGTACTGGTGGCATTTGAGTGGCATTTGACAGTTTACAAAGCCTTTTCACATCCATTATCTCACAATAGCCCTGTAAGGCAGGCAGAAAAGCTATGGCCATCCCCATTTTATGAAGTTCAGAAAGTTTAAGTCGCTTGTTTGGTGTCAGGTCACTTAAAATGAATAAATGTCAGTGTTTCAACTGGCATCCAAGTCTTTTACTTCTAGATCCCATTCCCTTTTCACTACACTCGGATGCTTATTCAAGGTTTTACGTATGAATGATTGGGTTGTATAGGTGAATAAGTAATCGAACCATGATTTCAGCCTTTTGAGCACAATTCTGTAGCCAATGGATCTCATCTACTGGTCAGCACCATGTCATCATAAATAAACTAACTCAGTGTGGTCACCTCTATGAAATGGGAACTAGAACTTCATTTCATGCCTGGGCTTCTTTGGGGACAATGCATACAGAAACTAACTCTTTATTAATCATTTATTAATTGATTTTATAGATCACTAAGATGGTCTGATTCTTCTCTCTGTCCATTCTCTTTATTTACCTTTGCTCTTTTTCCTTTTCCTTATGCACTTTGGGCTATCTCAGATGGAGTCAAAGTTGAAAAATATGGCATTAAGTGAGTGATATTAGATATCAGTAGTTTTTGTGTATGCTTAGCATTTGAAAGAGTTGATGCTTAATACCCAAGTCCACTTTTGGTTTATCAAATTTTTCTAGCTTATAGTTTTTCCTCATTAGGATAGTTAAGACTTTACTGTATTTATTAGGCCTGTGGCTCTAACAAAATGAACAAAGTATGTGAATAAAGAACAAAATGAGCCATCTGGGTTATATACTGCAAGTGTTCTAACATTTATTTAACTGTCTGCCCCTGTAAGCACCTCAAATGAGATGGCATTGAAGATAAAATTAGAGTATATTAAATTATTCAAATATCTCCTCAATGTATCATGCTCTTCTATCTTTCTTTAACCCCTGTGCATTTATAGTTCACAAACTTAAACTATTTGTGTGCTTGCTGATTATTATTATTCTGGGCAAGTAGATGCTTCATTTGAATATTCATCTTCAGTCTCCAACACTGATGTTTTTAGACTAGCATGGACCTACTGCCCACTTACAGTTGACACTTCCCTTGTCTTTTTGCATCTCACCAACATTTTTCACTTTCTTCAGTAACTTGTTGCACAGCATTCTGAGTTTTTCATTCTCTTTTTTTGCCATTTGTATTAAAAGGTAGAACCACTATTTTTACTCCCTGGACTCATGGTACTGTTTGCATTTTGGCTGGCTAGCTCACACTGGCTGCCAGGTGAAGTAGAGACTAAGGATTGCAGAAAGATATGTCAGGTGGGAGGCTGTCACTGCATTTTCTTGAGGATGAGGACTGGTAACCTGTTTGCCAGAAATAACTGACCCCAATTATGGTATGACTACTAAAATGCTGCTTTTAGAAAATATGCTGACTGAACTAGTGTTATTCATGCTTATTCTCACAGGGTCTGAAAGAGATGATCAATCTATCTTTCCTTCTTATATCTGCATTTGGAAAAAAAGTACTCCCATTTATGAGAGAAAATATACATATGAATATGTGTGATTAACAAGATCTTGAGCCCAGCAAATATTTTCAGCCATTCCTCTGCCCACTACTTTTCTTGTCCTTGCTCTTCACATATACTGTTTCCTGGGCAATACACATATACACTGTAGGGAGCCTTACATTATGAGGTATTCTACTTTCCTCAGAATATCCCTTCAGATATGTGAAGAAGTGCTCATACTTCATTTATTCACAGTTATATCTCCATTCAACAATTATTTGTTATCTCCTCTGTGCTAAGTGTTGTACCACATGCTGAGGATTCTATAGTGAGCAAGGTAGACATAGCATTTGCCCTCCTGGAGTTAAAAAAAAGTGACAGACTAAAAGGAGAGGACTACCTGAGATGTGGTCATCAGGTAAGATCTTTATGAAAAGGTAACCTAGCTAACACCTGAAGCATGAAACCAAACCAGATATAAAATCAGTCAATCAGTTAAACAAACCAGCTGACTATGGTGAAGAGTGTCCCAGGCAGACAGAGGAAAATATTTGGCAATTCTGAAGAATGGAAGGAAAGCCATTTCAGCTGGAGTATAGTGTGAGATAGAGGGTATGGTGCAAGATAAGAGCAAAGAGGTAGACAAGAGGCAAAGTTTTAGGGCCTTGTAGGTCATGACAAGAAATTTGAATTTTATTCTAAGTACACGGTCCTAAAAATCCCCTGGAGGGTTTTTATTCGTCAGAGTTCTCCAGAGGGACAAAACCAATGGAATATATATATATATATATATATATATATATATATATATATATATGGAAGATTATTACATATTAACTAAAACAATCACAAAGTCCTACAATAGGCCATCTGCAGGCTGAGGAGCAAGGAGAGCCAGTTCAAGTTCCAAAACTGAAGACTTTGGAGTCCGATGTTTGAAGGCAGGAATCATCCAGCATCAGAGAAAGATGTAGGCTGGGAGGCTAGGCCAGTCTGTCTTTTCACATTTTTCTGCCTGCTTATATTCTAACCAAGCAGGCAGCTGATTAGATTGTGCCCACCAAGATTAAGGGTGGATCTGCCTTTCCTATCCCACTGACTGAAATATTAATCTCGTTTGGCAACATGCTCACAGACACATCCAGGTTCAATACTTTGTATCCATCAATCCAATCAAGTTGATACTCAGTATTAACTATCACAAGTCCACCCCTTGTCAACTTGAACCCATACACATCTCCTGAGCTCATACATGATCTTCAAATAAAGACAATAATAAAGTCATAATTATGCCTAACGTAATACAGCTATTCTTCGTACAACTGGAAATGCACCAATCCCCAACCCAAATACTATTACGTAAAGTTAACAATACTTAAATGCCGATGTGAAGTCAATAAATCTTATGTCACATGATAAAGGAGAAAGAAAATAAAATGAAGATTTTTCTTATTATGAATGTATACATGCACAAACATCTTTTTAACAAAAACCAGAGGAAATACTCATGACAGTTACAGTCCTCGAGTCTGCAGCTAGTCACGTGGTTGTAGCTGGTATTGATGACTACCTTCTTCTACTACCCACTCTGTATTCCCTTTGCCTTCAGCAAGCACCTCAGCACGTTGTGGTTTTTTTCTTGGGGGAGTCACCCAAACCTGAAGGGTCTGGGCCATGTGTAGTCCTGCCTGGATTGGGCTGTTGTAGTTTCCCATTGACCTTAATCACAGGACATTGTAATACTAAGAGATGCCCAAATGAATCCCTTATATGCCATGCATACTCTTCCTTACCTCCATTATGGAGTACTAGACTGAATTCATCTTGATAGTCCAGGACAATCACCCCAGCCAACACTGTAACTCCCTTCTTAGACTGTTGACTTAAAGGTAGGAGGAGACCAAAGTGTCCAGGTAACAATCTTAACTCTTGGTTTAATGGAGTCATTGTTGTGTCTCCTGGTGGCAGTGTTCCTCCCTCTGGAACTAAGACCTCTCGGCCAGCAGAATCTAATGTCATGGGAACAGGAAGCACACAAGACTAAACCAGGAAGAAGGCCAATCCCTGAATAGACCAATAACAAGTTCTGAAACTGAGGCAGTAATTAATAGCCTACCATCCAAAAAAAGCCCAGTACCAGACGGATTCACAGCCGATTTCTACCAGAGGTACAAAGAGGAGCTGGTACCATTCCTTCTCAAACTATTCCAAACAATAGAAAAACAGGGACTCCTCCTGAACTCATTTTATGAGGCCAACATCATCCTGATACAAAAACCTGGCAGACATCAAACAAAAAAAGAAAATTTCAGGCCAATATCCCTGATGAACATCAATGTGAAAATCCTCAATAAAATACTGGCAAATTGAATCCAGCAGCACTTCAAAAAGCTTATCCACCACGATCAAGTCCACTTCATCCCTGGGATGCAAGACTGGTGCAACATGTGCAAATCAATAAATGTAATCCATCATATAAGCAGCACCAATGAAAAAAAAACACATGATTATCTCAATACATGCAGAAAAGGCCTTCTAAACTCTCAATAAACTAGGTATTGATGGAACGTATCTCAAAATAACAAGAGCTATTTATGACAAACCCAAAGCGAATATCATACTGAATGTGCAAAAGCTGGAAGCATTCCCTTTGAGAACGGGCACAAGGATGCCCTCTCTCACCACTCCTATGCAACATAGTATTGGAAGTTCTGGCCAGGGCAATCAGGCAAGAGAAAGAAATAAAGGGTATTCAAGTAGGAAGAGAGGAAGTCAAATTGTCTCTGTTTGCAGATGACATTATTGTATATATAGAAAACCCCCGTCTCACATGTCCGTGTGAAGAGATCACCAAACAGGCTTTGTGTGAGCAACAAGGCTGTTTATTTCACCTGGGTGCAGGTGAGGGCTCAAGTTAAGGCAATGAGTTCGGCTTGCTGAGAAGTAGTGGAGGGAGGCAGAGTGGTAGCCTCAATGATAGATGTGGAAGATAGTATAGCATAGCCTGCCTTTGCTAGTGAGTGGCAATTAGGCCTGGTGGAACTGCCATCAATAAAGCAAATGTGATCAGGGTGAAGAACAGGAAAGAAGGAAATATGGGGAAATGGGGTGAATGTCAGGTGGATCAGAGAGATACAGTCATGGGGGTCAGGTGTGGCATCCAGAATAATGTGGGAGGCCGGATTGAAGTCCGGGCCAGGAACAATGGTAACTGTGGGAGACTCAACAAAGAGTTAGTACAGCTGAAGGAGCCAGGGAGCAGACAGTATATGTGTCAGGTGTGAGGAAGAAAATAGATTTTGGAAGTTATGAGAACTGTAGAGAGTGAGTTGAGCATAGTTTGTGATTTTGGGGGCCTCTAAAAGTATTAGGGCAGTGGCAGCCGCCGCATGCACACATGAAGGCTAGGCTAAAACGGTAAGGTCAAGTTGTTTGGATAAAAAGGCTACAGGGCACAGTCCTGGCTCTTGTGTAAGAATTCTGACCACACAGCCCTGCTCTTTGGCTGTGTGTAATGAAAAAGGGTTGGGATGAGTTAGGGAGAGCTAGTGTGGGGGCAGCTTCTAGGGCTGTTTTTAAGGAACAGAAAGGAGTGGTGAAAGGATTTAGGATCTGTGGGGTCAGCTAGGTTTGCTTTTGTGAGTCGATATAATGGTTTAGTCAGGATGGTAAAACTAGGTATCCAAAGGCAGAAGTACCTAACCATGCCTAGGACGGAAAGGAGTTGTTGTTTTGTAGAATGGATTGGGGTTTGGGAGATTAGCCGGACAGGATCAGCAGGGAGAGCACGTGTGTTTTCATGAGAATTATGCTGAGATAGGTAACAGATGAGGAAGAAATTTGGGCCTGACTGAATAATGGGGGCTGTCTGTGAAGCCTTGCGGCAGTACAGCCCAGGTAATTTGCTGAGACTGATGGGTGTCAGAGTCAGTCCAGGTAAAAGCAAAGAGAGGCTGGGATGACGGGTGCAGGGGAATAGTGAAAAAAGCATCTTTAAGATCAAGAACAGAAAAGTGAGTTGTGGAGGAAGGTATTGAGTACAAAAGAGTGTACGGGTTGGGCACTTCAGGGTGGATAGGCAAAACAATTTGGTTGATAAGATGCAGATCCTGAACAAACCTGTAAGACTTATCTGGTTTTAGGACAGGTAAAATGAGGGAATTGTAAGGAGAGTTTATAGGCTTTAAAAGGCCATGCTGTAACAGGTGAGTGATAACAGGCTTTAATCCTTTTAAAAAGTGCTGTGGGATGGGATATTGGCGTTGAGTGGATTAAGGGTGATTAGGTTTTAATGGAATGGTAAGGGGTGCATGATCGGTCACCAAGGAGGGAGTAGAGGCATCCTATACTTGTGGTTTAAGGTGGAGAGATACAAGGGGAGGATGTGAAGGAGGCTTTGAACTGGAGCAAAAGGTGGCAATGAAGTATGGCTGTAGCCCAGGAACAGTCAGGGAAGCAGATAAATTAGTTAAAATGTCTCGACCTAATAAGGGAGCTAGGCAGGTGGGGATAACTAAAAAGGAGTGCATAAAAGAATGTTGTCCAAGTTGGCACCAGAGCTGGGGAGTTTTAAGAGGTTTAGAAGCCTGGCTGTCAATACCCACAACAGTTATGGAGGCAAGGGAAACACACCCTTGAAAAGAAGGTAATGTGGAGTGGGTAGCCTCTGTATTGATTAGGAAGGGGATGGACTTACCCTCCACTGTAAGAGTTACCCAAAGCATCTGTGATGGTCTTGTAGGCTTCCAAGGCAATCGGGCAGTGTCAGTCTTCAGCTGCTAAGCTGAGAAGATCTGGGAAGGAGTCAGTCAGAGCCTTGGGTCAGTTGGACAGTCCAGTTTCCAGTGTGGTCCCGCACAGATGGGACACCGCTTAGGAGGAATCCCAGGCTGCAGGCATTCCTTTGCCCAGTGGCCAGATTTCCGGCACTTATAGCAAGCTCCTGGGTGAGGAGGTTCTGGAGGAACCCCTGGCAGCTGCATTTCAGGCATTTGGAGTTCTCGTGTGCTGGAGATGTGGCTGGGGTTTGTCTCACAGTGGAGGCAAGGAACTGAAACTCAGAAATACATTGCTACTTGGCTGCCTCCGCTCTATTATTGTACACCTTGAAGGTGAAGTTAATTAAGTCCTGTTGTGGGGTTTGAGGGCCAGAATCTATTCTGGAGCTTTTTTTAATGTTGGGAGTGGATTGGGTAATAAAATGTATATTGAGAATAAGACAGCCTTCTGGCCCCTATGGGTCTAGGGCGGTAAAACATCTAAGGGTTGTTGCCAAACGGGCCATGGACTGGGCTCGGTTTTTATATTTCATGAAAAAGAGTGTGATGTTCCCCTTCCTGTGTTCATGTGTTCTCATTGTTCAATTCCCACCTGTGAGTGAGAACATGTGGTGTTTGGTTTTTTGTCCTTGCGATAGTTTACTGAGAATGATGATTTCCAGTTTCATCCATGTCCCTACAAAGGACATGAACTCATCATTTTTTATGGCTGCATAGTATTCCATGGTGTATATGTGCCACATTTCTTAATCCAGTCTATCGTTGTTGGACATTTGGGTTGGTTCCAAGTCTTTGCTATTGTGAATAGTGCCGTAATAAACATACGTGTGCATGTGTCTTTATAGCAGCATGATTTATAGTCCTTTGGGTATATACCCAGTAATGGGATGGCTGGGTCAAATGGTATTTCTAGTTCTAGATCCCTGAGGAATCGCCACACTGACTTCCACAATGGTTGAACTAGTTTACAGTCCCACCAACAGTGTAAAAGTGTTCCTATTTCTCCACATCCTCTCCAGCACCTGTTGTTTCCTGACTTTTTAATGATGGCCATTCTAACTGGTGTGAGATGGTATCTCATTGTGGTTTTGATTTGCATTTCTCTGATGGCCAGTGATGATGAGCATTTTTGCATGTGTTTTTTGGCTGCATAAATGTCCTCTTTTGAGAAGTGTCTGTTCATGTCCTTTGCCCACTTTCTGATGGGGTTGTTTTTCTTTTCTTGTAAATTTATTGGAGTTCATTGTAGATTCTGGATATTAGCCCTTTGTCAGATGAGTAGGTTGCAAAACTTTTCTCCCATTTTGTAGGTTGCCTGTTCACTCTGACGGTAGTTTCTTTTGTTGTGCAGAAGCTCTTTAGTTTAATTAGATCCCATTTGTCAGTTTGGGCTTTTGTTGCCATTGCTTTTGGTGTTTTAGACATGAAGTCCTTGCCCATGCCTATGTCCTGAATGGTAATGCCTAGGTTTTCTTCTAGGGTTTTTAAGGTTTTAGGTCTAACATGTAAGTCTTTAATCAATCTTGAATTAATTTTTGTATAAGGTGTAAGGAAGGGATCCAGTTTCAGCTTTCTACATATGGCTAGCCAGTTTTCCCAGCACCATTTATTAAATAGGGACTCCTTTCCCCATTGCTTGTTTTTGTCAGGTTTGTCAAAGATCAGATAGTTGTAGATATGCGGCGTTATTTCTGAGGGCTCTGTTCTGTTGCATTGATCTATATCTCTGTCGTGGTACCAGTACCATGCTGTTTTGTTTACTGTAGCCTTGTAGTATAGTTTGAAATCAGGTAGCATGATGCCTCCAGCTTTGTTCTTTTGAGTTAGGATTGACTTGGCGATGTGGGCTCTTTTTTGGTTCCATATGAACTTTAAAGTAGTTTTTTCCAATTCTGTGAAGAAAGTCATTGGTAGCTTGATGGGGATGGCATTGAATCTATAAATTACCTTGGGCAGTATGGCCATTTTCGTGATATTGATTCTTCCAACCCATCAGCATGGGATGTTCTTCCATTTGTTTGTGTCCTCTTTTATTTCACTGAGCAGTGGTTTATAGTTCTCCTTGAAGAGGTCCTTCACATCTCTTGTAAGTTGGATTCCTAGGTATTTTATTCGCTTTGAAGCAATTGTGAATGGTAGTTCACTCATGATTTGGCTCTCTGTTTGTCTGTTATTGGTGTATAAGAATGCTTGTGATTTTTGTACATTGATTTTGTATCCTGAGACTTTGTTGAAGTTGCTTATCAGCTTAAGTAGATTTTGGGCTGAGACAATGGGGTTTTCTAGATATACAATCATGTCATCTGCAAACAGGGACAATTTAACTTCCTCTTTTCCTAATTGAATACCCATTATTTCCTTCTCCTGCCTAATTGCCCTGGCCAGAAGTTCTAACACTATGTTGAATAGGAGTGGTGAGAGAGGGCATCCCTGTCTTGTGCCAGTTTTCAAAGGGAATGCTTCCAGTTTTTGCCCATTCAGTATGATATTGGCTGTGGGTTTGTCATAGATAGCTCTTACTATTTTGAGATACGTCCCACAATACCTAATTTATTGAGAGTTTTTAGCATGAAGAGTTGTTGAATTTTGTCAAAGACCTTATCTGCATCTATTGAGATAATCGTGTGGTTTTTGTCTTTGGATCTGTTTATATGCTGGATTACATTTATTGATTTGTGTATGTTGAACCAGCCTTGCATCCCAGGGATGAAGCCCACTTGATCATGGTGGATAAGCTTTTTGATGTGCTGCTGGATTCGGTTTGCCAGTAGTTTATTGAGGATTTTTGCATCAACGTTCATCAAGGATATTGGTCTAAATTTCTCTTTTTTGGTTGTGTCTCTGCCTGGCTTTGGTATCAGGATGATGCTGGCTTCATAAAATGAGTTAGGGAGGATTCGTTCTTTTTCTATTGATTGGAATAGTTTCAGAAGGAATGGTACCAGTTCCTCCTTGTACCTCTGGTAGAATTCGGCTGTGAATCCATCTGGTCTTGGACTCTTTTTGGTTGGTAAGCTATTGATTATTGCCTCAATTTCAGAGCCTGTTATTGGTCTATTCAGAGATTCAACTTCTTCCTGGTTTAGTCTTGGGAGGGTGTATGTGTTGAGGAATTTATCCATTTCTTCTAGATTTTCTAGTTTATTTGCATTGAGGTGTTTGTAGTATTCTCTGATGGTAGTTTGTATTTCTGTGGGATCAGTGTTGATATCCCCTTTATCATTTTTTATTGTGTCTATTTGATTTTTCTCTCTTTTCTTCTTTATTAGTCTTGCTAGCGGTCTATCAATTTTGTTGATCTTTTCAAAAAACCAGCTCCTGGATTCATTAATTTTTTGAAAAGTTTTTTGTGTCTCTATTTCCTTCAGTTCTGCTCTGATTTTAGTTATTTCTTGCCTTCTGCTAGCTTTTGAATGTGTTTGCTCTTTCTTTTCTAGTTCTTTTAATTGTGATGTTAGGGTGTGAATTTTGGATCTTTCCTGCTTTCTTTTATGGGCATTTAGTACTATGAATTGTGGGGTGGGGGGAGGGGGCAGGATAGCATTAGGAGATACACCTAATGCTAAATGATGAGTTAATGGGTGCAGCACACCAACATGGCACATGTATACGTATATAACAAACCTGCGCATTGTACACATGTACCCTAAAACTTAAAGTACAAAAGTAAAAAAGAAAAAGAAAAGGAGCCTAAATGCTAACTGATTTGGGAGAGGTCAGATAAAGAAAAAAGGGGCATTAACCTTGACTATGCCTTTAGCTCCAGCCACCTCTTTAAGAGGAAATTGTTGGGCAGGTGGGGGAGGGCTAGCCACTGAGGAAATCTGGAAGCCAGACCTGGCATAAGGAGGGGAAGTGATAGAAGGATTATAGGGTGGGGGAGCCGAGGCTGAGGATGAATTGGGACCTGGCTTGGCCTGGCGAGGAGCAGCCTAGGGAGAAGGGGAGGTCAGATGAGTCCATAGAAAAGAAGGATTCAAAGGACTCAGAGCTTAGGGTGGAGACTGAAGGAAGAGACAGGAGAGAAAGAAGAAAGATTTGGGAGGAGTCTCACTGGGAGCAGAGACTAGGGAGGGACCAATGTGTAAAAGAATGCCTGGACGTCAGGTACCTCAGACCATTTGCCCATTCTTTGCCAAAAATTATCTTGGTCTTTTAGGATGGAGAAATTAAAAGTGCCATTTTCTGGCCATTTAGAACCATTGTCAAGTTTGTATTGGGGCCAAGTGGTGTTGCAGAAGAAAATAAGATGCTTAGATTTTAGGTCAGGTGAGAGTTGAACAGGTTTTAAGTTCTTGAGAACACAGGCTAAGGGAGAAGAAGGAGGAATGGAGGGTGGAAAGTTGCCCACAGTGAAGGAGGCAAGTTTAAAGAGAACGGTAGAGACATGGAAAAGGGGGGTGGGGAGCAGCCCTGGGCTGCAACGTGGGTGAGCAGCCAAAGCAGGCATCCCTGCAATTGACTTGCCACCAAGGGAATGTGGGTGAATGTCCAAGGCAGGCATCCCCGCAGAGATCAGACACCAATGGAACATGGGTGAATAATCAGAGAGGCGTCCCCACAATGATTAAACACCAAAGGAAGGCTGCCTTCCCAAGTCCGTGACTGGCACCGGAGTTTTGGGTCCACGGATAAAATGTGTCTCCTTTGTCTCTACCAGAAAATGAAAGGAATTGAAATTAAGAGCAGGGAGAGATTGAAGGGTGGCACCAAGATTAAAGGGAGAGAGGTTGAGGGATAGTGAGAGAGGTTGGAGAAGAGAGTAAAAAGAGGCCACTTACCTAATTTAAAATTGGTGAGATGTTCCTTGGGCTGGTTGGTCTGAAGACCGGAGGTCATAGGTGGATCTCTTCACAGAGTGAGGGTGAGGACAGGGGACTGGTCTCCTGAAGGAGTCCCACTGACCCAGATCTTTGGCACCAAATATCTCACATGTCCGTGTGAAGAGACCACCAAACAGGCTTTGTGTGAGCAACAAGGCTGTTTATTTCACCTGGGTGCATGTGGGCTGAGTCCGAAAAGAGTCAACAAAGGGTGGTGGGATTATCATTAGTTCTTATAAGTTTTGGGATAGATGGTGGAGTTAAGAGGAATGTTTTAGGGGCAGGGAGTGGATCTCACAAAGTACATTCTCAAGTGTGGGGAGAATTACAAAGAACCTTCTTAAGGGTGGGGGAGATTATAAAGAACCTTCTTAAGGGTAGGGGAGATTACTAAGTCCCTTGGTCAGTTAGGGTGGGGCAGAAACAAATACAATGGTGGAATGTCGTCAGTTAAGGCTATTTTCACTTCTTTTGTGGATCTTCAGTTGCTTCAGGCCATCTGGATATATGCCTGCAGGTCACTGGGGATATGATGGCTTAGCTTGGGCTCAGAGGCCTGACAACCCAATTGTCTCGCCAAAAATCTCCGTAAGCTGATAAGCAACTTCACCAAAGTCTCAGGATAAAAAAAATCAATGTGCAAAAATCACAAAAATTCCTATACACCAATAACAGAGTTCCAAATCATGAGTTAACTCCCATTCACAATTGTTACAAAGAGAATAAAATACCTAGCAATACAACACACAAGGGATGTGAAGGACCTCTTCAAGGAGAACTACAAACCACTGCTCAAGGGAATAAGAGAGGACACAAACAAATGGAAAAACATTCCATGCTCATGGATAGGAAGAATCAATATCATGAAAATGGCCATACTGCCCAAAGTAATTTATAGATTCAAGGATATCCCCATCAAGCTATTATTGACGTTTTTCACAGAATTAGAAAAAAGCTACTTTAAATTTCGTATGGAACCATAAAAGAGCCCATATAGCCAAGACAATCCTAAGCAAAAGAACAAAGCTGGAGGCATCATGCTACCTGACTTCAAACTACACTACAAGGCTACAGTTACCAAAACAGCAGGGCAGTGGTACCAAAACAGGTACATAGACCAATGGAACAGAATAGAGGCCTCAGAAATAACACCACACATCTACAACCACCTGATCTTTGACAAATCTGACAAAAGCAAGCAATGGGAAAAATATTCCCTATTTAATAAATGGTGTTGGGAAAATTGTGTAGCTCTATGGAGAAAACTGAAACTGGATCCCTTCCTTACACCTTATACAAAAATTAACTCAAGATGGAGTAAAGACTTAAATGTAGGACCTAAAACCATAAAAAGCATAGAAAAAATCCTAGACAATACCATTTAGGACATAGGCATGGGCAAAGACTTCATGACTAAAACACCAAAAGTAATGGCAACAAAAGCCAAAATTGGCAAATGGGATCTAATTATACTAAAGAGCTTCTGCACAGCAAAAGAAACTATCATCAGAGTCAACAGGCAACGTACAGAATGGGAGAAAATTTTTGCAATCTTTCCATCTGACAAAGGGCTAATATCCAGAATCTACAAAGAAGTTAAAGAAATTTACAAGAAAGAACAACCCCATCAAAAAGTGGGCAAAGGAGATGAACAGTCACTACTCAAAAGAAGACATTTATGCAACCAACAAACATGAAAAAAAAGCTCATTATCACTTGTCATTAGATAAATGCAAATCAAAACCACAATGAGATACCATTTCACGCCAGTTAGAATGGCAATTATTAAGTCAGGAAACAACAGATGCTGGAAAGGATGTGGAGAAATAGGAATGCTTTTACACTGTTGGTGTGCGTGTAAATTAGTTCAACCATTGTGGAAAACAGTGTGGCAATTCCTCAAGGATCTAGAACCAGAAATACCGTTTCACACAGCAATTCCATTACTGGGTATATACCCAAAGGATTATAAGTCATGCTACTATAAAGACACATGCACACATATGTTTATTGCAGCATTGTTCACAATAGTAAAGACTTGGAAGCAACCCAAATGCCCATCAATGATAGACTGGCTAAAGAAAATGTGGCACATATACACCATGGAACACTATCGAAAGGATCAGTTTATGTTATTTGCAGGGACATGGATGAATTTGGAAACCATCATTCTAAGCAAACTAATACAGTAACAGAAAACCAAACACCACATGTTCTCACTTATAAGTGGGGGTTGCACAATGAGAACACATGGACACAGGGATGGGACATCACACACTGAGGCCTCTTTGGGAGTTTGTGGCTAGGGGAGGGATAGCATAAGGAGAAATACCTAATGTAGATGATGGATTAATGGGTGCAGCAAACCAACATGGAAAGTGTATACTTATGTAATAAACCTGCACATTCTGCACATGTATCCCAGAACTTAATGTGTAATAAAAAAAAAATAGATTGCATGACTATTATGATCTGTTTTATTCACTTAATACTAAATATCCCAAGAAACAATTAGAAGAACATAATGTGGATGTAAAAGTCAAGGAACAAAAAAAACTTCGTTTGCAAAGATGTTACTGCTAATAAAAACCTACTTTTGTATGATTCTTTACAGCTTACAATAATCTTTCACATTCATTTAAAAATCACATAATTTAAATATGCAAATGGTTAAAAATTAACTAAGAAATTGAAAGTGAATTTATTGTGAACTATATTGAAGGGATAGATCCAATATTCAAATATGTCACATAAATCAAGTTATATTTCTAGGATGAATTCATTTAAGTAACGTCAATTATGAATTTTTTACTCCCGTGTACAATGTTTTCTCTTTTTATATATTGGTTCTCCTGGGAAAAATGTGGCTCATAAGTTTTTTCTCACCCATTTCTCTCATTTTATTCATAACAAAAACATAAGTATGTTGTATTCTAAGTAAATGTGATGATTTAAAACTGTGACACAATGAGGTATATAACCTTGAGCAAGGCAGTTGTCCTTTCTGGGTCTTAGTTTCCTCATTGCTAATGGAAATGTTTGAATTAGATGTTGTCCGAGACTGTTAATAAATTTGACATCTCATCATTCTATGAAATATTGGACATATTCTTTGAACTATAAGTGCACCCAGATAATTTCATCACATAATTATATTTCTTCTAATATACTACCTATTACTGTCCAGGAGGCCTGGACATAGGCCTCACATGCTCAGTGAGTACACTGTTTTTTAACTTTTAAATTCAGGGATACATGTTTAGGTTTATTAAACTCATGTTACATGGTAAACTCATGTTACAGGAGTTTGTTGTACAGATTATTTCATCCCCCAGGTATTAAGCCTAGTAGCCATTAGTTATTTTTTCTGATCCTCTCCCTCCTCCCACCCTCCACCCTCAGGTAGGCCCCAGTGTATGTTATTCCCCTCTATGTGTCCATGTGTTCTCATCATTTAGCTCCCACGTGTAAGTGAGAATATTTGGTATTTGGTTTTCTGTTTCTTTGTTAGTTTGTTAAGAATAATGGCCTCTAGCTCCAACTATGTTTCTGCAAAGGACATAATCTTGTACATTTTTATGGCTGCATAGTATGTCATGACATATATGTATTACATTTTCTTTATCTAGTCTACAATTGATGGGCATTTAGGTTGATTCCATGTCTTTGCTATTGTGAATAGTGTTGCAATGAACATATGTGTGTATGTGTCTTTATGATAGAATGATTTATATTCCCTTGGGCATATACCCAGTAATGAGATTGCTGCATCAAATGGTAGTTCCATTTTGAGTTCTTTGAGGAATTGCCACACTTTACTAAATGGTTGAAACTAATTTACACTCCCCTCAACAGTGTATAAGCATTTCCTTTTCTCTGCAATCTCAACAGCATCTGTTTCTTTTTGGCTTTTTATTAATAACCATTATGACTGCTGTGAGATGGCATCTCATTTTGGTTTTGATTTGCATTTCTCTAATTATCAGTGATGTTGAGCTTTTATTCATATGCTTTTTGGCCACATGTATGTCTTCTTTTGAAAAGTGTTCATGTCCTTTGCCCACTTTTTAATGAGGCTGTTTGTTTTTTTCTTGTAAATTTGTTTATGTTCCTTACAGATGGTGGATATTAGATCTTTGTCAGATGCATAGTTTGTGAAAATTTTCTCCCTTTCTATAGGTTGCTTGTTTACTCTGTTGACAGTTTCTTTTGCTTTGCAGAATCTCTTTAGTTTAATTCAATCCCATTTGTCAATTTTTAATTTGGTGCAATTGCTTTTGATATCTTCCACATGAAATGTTTGTCCATTCCTATGTCTAGGAGGATATTGCCTAGGTTATCTTCCAGGGTTTTTATAGTTTTGGTTTTTTTAATCTAAATCTTTAATCCATTTTGAGTTCATTTTTGTATATGGTATAAGGAAGGGGTCCAACTTCAGCCTTCTGCATATGTCGAGCCAGTTATCCCAGCACCATTTATTGAATTGAGATCTCTTCCCCATTGCTTTTTTTTGTTAGTTTTATGGAAGATCAGATGGCTGTAGGTGTGTGGCCTTATTGCTGGGCTGTCTATTCTGTTCCATTGGTCTATGCACCTCATTGTGTACTATTACCATGCTGTTTTGGTTACTGTAGCTTTGTAGTATAAAGTCAGGTGGTGTGATGCTTCCAGATTTGTTCTTTTTGCTTAGGATGTCCTTGGCTATTCAGGCTCTTTTTTGTTTCATATGAATTTTAAAATAGTTTTGTCTAGTTCTGTGAAGAATGTCATTGGTAGTTTGATAAGAATAACATTGAATCTATAAATTGCTTTGGGAAGTATGGCCCTTTAACAATATTGATTATTCCTGTTCGTGAACATGGACTGTTTATTCCTTTGTTTGTGTTATTTCTGATTTCTCTGAGCAGTGTTTTGTAGTTTCTTTGTAGAGATCGTTCACCTCCCTAGTTAGCTGTATTCCTAGGTATTTTATTCTTTTTGTGGTGATTGTGAATGGAATTGCATTCCTGATTTGGCTCGTGGCTTGATTGTTGCTGTATAGGAATGCTGGTGATTGTTGTAAATTGATTTTGTATCCTGAGACTTTGCTGAAGTTGTTAATCAGGTGAAGGAGCTTTTGTCCTGAGACTATGTGGTTTTATAGATATAGGATTATGTCGTCTGCAAACAGGGATACTTTGACTTCATCTCTTCCTATTTGGATGCCCTTTATTTGCTTCTCTTGCCTGATTGCTCTGGAGAGGACTTCCGATATTATGTTGAGTAGAAGTGGTGAGAGAGGGCATCCTTGTCTTGTGCTGGTAGTCAAAGCGAATGCTTTCAGCTTTTGCCCATTCAGCTTGATGCTGGCTGTGGATTTGTCATAGATGGCTCTTATTCTTTTGAGGTATGTTCCTTCAATACCTAGTTTGTTGAGAGTATTTAACATAAAGTGGTGTTGAATTTTATTGAAAGCTTTTGCTGCATCTATTAAGATAATCATGTGGTTGTTGTCTTTAGTTTTGTTTATATGATGAATCACATTTATTGATTTGTATATGTTGAACCAATCTTGCATCCCAGGGATAATGCCTATGTGATCGTGATGTATTAACTTTTTTATGTGCTGCTTGGTTTGGTTTGCCAGTATTTTGTGGAGGATTTTTGCATTGATATTCATCAAGGATATTGGCCTGAAGTTTTCTTTTTGTTGTGTCTCTGTCAGGTTTTGATATCAGGATAATGCTGGCCTCATAGAATGAGTTAGGGAAGAGTCCCTCCTCCTCAATTTTTTGGAATAGTTTCTGTAGGAAGAGTTTCTGTTCAGCTCTTCTTTGTACATCTGGTAGAATTTGGTTATGAATCCATCTGGTCCTGATTGATTTTTGGTGTTAGGCATTTTATTACTGATTCAATTTCAGAACTTGTTATTGTTCTGTTCACAGATTCAGTTTCCTCCCAGTTTAGTCTTGGGAGTGTTTTTGTCTCCAAGAATTTATCCATTGCCTCTAATTTTCTAATTTGTGTGCATAGAAGTTTTCATAATATTCTCTGATGGTTCTTTATATTTCTGTGATGTCAGTGGTAATATCCCCTTTGTCATTTCTAATTGTGTTTATTTGGATCTTCTCTTTTCTTCTTTATTATTAGTATGGCTAGTGATCTAGTCTATTATTATTATTATTTTTTTAAACCAACTCCTGGATTCATCAATCTTTTGAATGCTTTTTTTGTGTGTGTCTCAATCTCATTCTGTTCAGCTCTGATTTTGGTTATATCTTGTCTTCTGCTAGCTTTGGGGTTGGTTTAATCTTGTTTCACTAGTCTTTTTAGTTGTGAAGTTAAGTTGTTAAATTGTGATCTTTTGAACTTTTTGACATGGGTCTTAAGTGCTGTAAATTTCCTTCTTAACACTGTCTTAGCTGTGTTCCAGGGATTCTGGTATGTAGTATCTTTGTTTTCATTAGTTTCAAGGAATTTGATTTCTGCTTTAATTTCATTATTTACCCAAAAGTTATTCAGGAGAAAGTTGTTTAATTTCCATGTAATTGTATGGTTTTGAAAGATTTTCTTAGTTTTGATTTCCAATTTTATTGCACTGTGGTCGGAGAGAGTAGTTGGTATGATTTCAGTTATTATGCATTTGCTGAGGATTATTTTACATCCAATTGTGTGGTCAACTTTAGAGTATGAGCCATGTGGAGATGAGAAGAATGTCTTGTTTTGGGGCTGAGAGTTCTATAGATGTCTATCAGGTTTATTTGATTCAGTGCTGAGTTCAGGTCCTGAATAACTTTGCTAATTTTCTGTCTCAATGATCTATCTAATACTGTCAGTGAAGTGTTGAAGTCTGTCACTATTATTGCGTGGGAGTCTAAGTCTCTTTGAAGGTCTTTAAGAACTTGCTTTATGAATCTGGGTACTCCTGTGTTGAGTGCATCTATATTTAGGATAGTTAGGTCTTCCTGATGAATTGAAGTATTTACCCTTATTTAATGCCCTTCTTTGTCTTTTTTGATTATTGTTGATTTAAAATCTGTTTTGTTTGAAATTGGAATTGCAATCCCTGCTTTTTTCCTTTTTTCCATTTGCTTGATAGATTTTTCTCCATCCCTTTACTTTGAGCCTATGGATGTCATTGCATGTGAGAGGGGCCTCTTGGAGGCAGCATACCATTGGATCTTGCTTTTTTATCCAGCTTGCCACTCTGACTTTTAAATGGGGCCTTTAGGTCATTTGTATGGTTGCTTTATAAGTGTTACTAGTCTATGTACCTAAGGATTTTTTTGTAGTGGCTGGTAATGGTCTTTCCTTTCCATTTTTAATGATTCCTTCAGGAGCTCTTATAAGGCAGATGTGGTGGTAATGAATTCCCTCAGCATTTCCTTGTCTGAAGAGGTTATTATCTCTCCTTTTCTTAAGAAGCTTAGTTTGGTTGGATATGAAATGCTAGGTTGGAATTTCTTTAAGAATGTTGACAATTGGCCCCAAACCTCTTCTGGCTTGTAGGGCTTCTGCCTAGAGGTCTGCTGTTACTCTGATGGGCTTTCTCTCTAGCTGCCATTAACATTTTTTTTCTTCATTTTAACCTTAGAGAACCTGATAATTACTGGTCTTGGAGATGAACTTCTTGTGAAGTATCTTGCTTATGTTCCCTGCATTTCCTGAATTTGAATATTGGCCTCTCTAGCTAAGTTGGGGAAGTTACCATGGATGATATCCTGAAAAATGTTTTCCAAGTTGTTTTCTTTGTCCCCATCTCTTTCAGTAACACCAATGAGTGATAGATTTGTTCTCTTTACATAATCCCATATTTCTCAGAGGTTTTATTTGTTCCTTTTCAGTCTTCTTACTCTATTCTTGTCTGACTGACTTATTTCAGAAAGCCAGTCTTCAAATTCTGAGATTTCTTTCCTCAACTTGGTCTATTCTGCTATTAATACCTATGATTGCACTATGAAATTCTTGTAGTGTGTTTTTCAGCTCTATCAGGTCAGTTACACTTTTTTCTATACTGGCTATTTTTTTTGTCAGCTCTTGTATTGTTTTATTTTGATTTTTAGCTTCCTTGGATTGAGTTTCAATGTATTCCTGCATGTTGATGATCTTCATTCCTATCCATATTCTGAACTCTATTTCTGTCATTTCAGCCATGTCAGCCTGGTTCAGAACCCTTGTTAGAGGGCTAGTGCAGTCATTTGGGGGAAAGAAGGTACTCAGGATTTTTGAGTTGCCAGAATTCTTGCACTGCTTCTTTTTCATCTATGTGGGCTGATGTTCCTTCAATCTTTGAAATTACTGTCCTTTAAGTGGTGTTTTTTCTTTTATCCTATTTGTTGAACTTAAGTGTTTGATTGCAGTATATGGTGGGTTCAGCTGATTGCCTTTCTTTCTCGAAGATTTTAAGGGTCCAGAGCTCAGCTCACAACTTCTGAACTGCATGTTCTAATTCTGAAGGACTGGTATCAGGTCCTGACTTTGTTCTCTGGATCCTTGAGGTTAGGAGTTCATTGTGCTGAGGTGATCAAGTTGCTCCTGGACTGTTGGTCACAGCACTCCAATGGGTGGTTCATGCCAAAGCATTTTGTAGGGAGGTGGCAGCAGGATCCATCCTCATTCACACATGTCAGCAGCAGTGGCAGTGGTAGCACAGCAGGGTGCTCACTCCATGGCTGTGGCAGGGTGCTAGTGGATGCCAGGGTGCTGGCCTCTATATGGGAGTTTGCAGCTGCAGCAGAGGCAGCACGGTTCACAGTAGGTGGGAGGCCCCCTGCTGTTGACTATGCCTGTGGTTTCACTGGTGGTGATGTTAGCATGGCGGCAGAATGCTGGTGAGCATAGGGCTGTGTGCACCCTCTGTGTATGTTCATGCAGGCGAAGGTGGCTGCTCAGGGCAGGGGAGGGCATGCTATTCTTCATTCCTTGTTTCACTCTGGGGGTAGTGTTGGCACAGAGACAGGGCATTGGCAGGGTTAGGGCTGGTGGGCTCTGTGCCCACCAAGGCTCCAACTGCAATGGCAGTATAGTAGGAGAAAGGGAGGTGAAGTGTACTCATGCCAGCAGCAGTGGCAAGGCAGGGTGCATACACGTAGATCTGCTGTTAGGTCAGGGAAGGCAAGATCTGCCCATGCACACACATTCAAAGCAATGTAGGGGGTGGTCATGGCCCTGTGGGAAGCTGCAGTGAGTACAGGGTGCTGTCAGGCTGGTGCATGTCTTTGGAGGCCACTCTGCTGGAGCTCTCTGCTGGTAAGGTGGGTCTGCCAGCATAGGAGGTGTAATGCAGGTCCCCAGGGCAACTGAGGGTGCACTGCAAGCAGGCGTGGGAAGGCTGGGGTCCTGGGAAAAACCAGCAGACCAAGGGGTGCTCAGGTTGAACTGGTGACAAGACTGCCCTTCAGAGTTCAGTTCCTACCATTCTTTTAGGGCTAAAAAGTGTCCTATGGGAGCAAGTTGAGCCTAGGGAGATGGGTGTCCCTGGCTGTGCTCCACTACAGAAGATCACACACCAAATCCTCTGGGCTCTTCACTAGCTGGAGTTCTGCCCCTACCACTTCTCTTAGTAGCTCTCCCTGCCAACTCAAATGTCCGTGGTGGTCAAGGGGTCTCCTTCTGTTGGGATTCCAGAGGCCCATGGTGAGAGTGGTTTTCTAATTGCCAGTTCAACTCACACATTCCCCCGAGTTGTTGGGGGCCAGGAGCCAGTCTTGGTGCACAGTAGCCCTGTGCAGGGTTCCCAGCTTCTCCCCTCTTCATCCCAGCTTCTGTGTCTTCCGTCTGTCCACTTTCAGTGCATTCCTTCTGAAGATCAGTTAGGAGTGCACCAGTGTCTCTGTTCCTTGGTGGCAGTTATTCCACATGGCTATGTCTAGTCGGCCATCATCAGTGAGTACACTTTCAACCAAATAGAAAATAAAATAACAAGAATGGCTGGAAGTACTCTATAGATTCTAACTATTTAGTTATCATTCATGTTCTAAATATAATTTTATCCAAGTGTCACCATACACCAAAGACCATTTTGTCCTTCAACCAGAAACCAAAATGGTTATGCTGTAGAAATTGCAGAAGACATGATTAGTGGAGTGAATTTACAAAGATGCACCTGGTATACTATTTTGAATTCTTCAACTGGGTCATTAAAAGAAATGGGTTGGTTCTTCTATCCTCTGGTTTTCCCATTTATATAAGATTTTATCTCTGGACTTTCAGATGGCTTGCTTATGTCCATTCCTGTGTGAGCTTTTTTTAAGTGTATATTTCTTGTTATTTCTTTTCTTGGTGTAAGATTTAAGATGGCTCCTAAGCAGCAGACTGGTTGCTGTCTTCTGAGCTGTGATGAATGGACACAGTAGACTTATCTGGCCACCTCAGATGCCGCAACCCCATTGGCTTACCCCAGAGGATGGCAGTGGCTTACAGGAACTACTAGAACAACATTGTGTGGTGTAGGGTTAAAGAAAAATTAAAGCTGGTTAGACTAGATTTACATAGCTGCTAAGGCATGTTCTTCCTTGAGTCACAGCTGGCATTGTTGCTAACAACAACAAAAGCAATATTTATAATGTTTGGAATGCTTATTGTTTCAGGAACTTTATATACGTTTTAATATTTGGTTTTGAGAATCTTATAAGTAGATACTAATATCATCCTTGTTTTACAGATAAGGAAACTAAGCTATGTAAAGTAACTTGTTTGTAGACATAAAGTTAAGAATTTGTGGCCCACACATACATACCAAGACGTGTCAGACTCCAAAGCCTGACCTCTTTACTACTGAGCAAACAGCCTCACGATGCAAAAATGTTACAAAGGCTTTGGACCCTGGAGGAATTTATGGTGAGCTGTGTTTGTATTTTGGAAAGTATAGCATTCAATTTTAAAACTAAGCTGATTTTACAAAGGTTATTGAATAGCGTAAGAAAGCAGTGCTAATCTAAGGCAACTTTATGCTTTGTGGAACTTTCCATCTTTCTGAACTTTAGAAATTAAGTAGCTGTCAACTTTAATCTGAAATGGCTGTAAGTAAATACACTGATAGAGGATATAAAAATATCAGTGGCTGCATAAGACTATTATTACTAATACAATTATCTAATAGGGTTTTCTTACAAGGAAAAAGTTGAGTGGCTTATTTAGATTTGAGTTTTTATGTATAGTTGTAGAACTTAAAAATGAAATAAAAAGCTAATGCCATAATTTCCCTTCTGATATATTATCCAATTATTGTTTTGCATTAAAAAATATACAATAGGAGGAATGATAAAGACCAGCAGTTCCAACACATACTTTTTCCTATTAGAAAGTAACCACCAGGGGTTATATGGCTTGCTCGAGGTTACATAGGGATTAGTGTCAGAGCCGAGACTAAAATCTTGTCCCATTAATTCTTTCACCATTCCCCTTTATATTCTGTACAAAATGTTCATTGCAATATAGAAACTTTTGAAGTCTGATAATTATGTGGTAATTAAAATCGCCTTTTTATTAGTCTGAAGGCTTATAATTTTAGCTCATTTGTTTTAAAATAGAGATATTTTGTTGGCTTGACACAATAATAAAATGCTATTGAAACTATCCCATGTCTTTAACTGAGAAACCAGTCCATTTTTAAAGGAAACTATAATTCTGAAAAACTTCCCTTTAGCCACATCATTATTACCACTTATGAATGAGGCAAAGTTTGAACCATTGTTTATGAATCAAATTTCTACTCAAGTATTTGAGAATGAAGAAATAGAGAAAGAAATCAGCTTTGGAAAAACAAGCAATTGATGGGGCTAAATATAACCATAAGTTCTGATTGCTCATGTTCCAGTATTTATCTGCTAGTCATAGGCTATTATCATATTTATTTGATTCCATTTGTTTTCACTGGCTTTATTTTTTAATTGAATTTAACATGAACATATGACTAAACAAGTCTTGTTGCCAACGTAAGTGTCATGATTTCTGCAAGAAATCACACATTACTGAAGGAAATAAGGTAGTTGCTATAGCTATGGGCACAGGAGTTTGAAACATCTACATGAAAAAAATAAAATAAAATATAAGCAATTTATTATGTCAGCTAAAACTTATATATTGTTATACAGAAACTTCCAGTTGTTAAGACATAGAAGCTTTCTGCTCCAATATCCCAGTGAGTATAAATCGCCTTTTGGTAGCATTTCTGATGCCTATTAGGTATTTATACAATTTGAATACTTTTAATAATGGGGATCTGATTGCTTACTAAGTTAGTCCATTTAGGTGTTGGACAGATTTTATTGTGAGAAAGATCTTTCTTATTTTAAGCTAAAATATAATTTCTTATTATTCCAATTCATTAATTCAAATTTAATCCTCTCAAGCAATATTTAATGCAGATGTTCAGCCAGATACACATAAGTAGAGCCATACCAGATGTTTATGGCAGGCATCCATTTGGTTTGGTCAGGCATATGTTTAAATTGGCTAGGTGTCCCTTTTCACCGGTGCCTGTTTCTTGCTAGTTGTTAATTATTTTGAACATCATCACTGGATGCATACATTGGTAGTGGTTTCCTAGTAAGATAAGAGGAGCACTATACTAAGGGGTTTAATTTTGATTCCCTTGATTTAGTTGCCAATGTTCTCATTTGTCAAATTTGGATATTCCATTAGATTAATGATTGCTAAACTTGGTTATATGCCAGAATCACCTGGAAAGATTGCTAGAATATATTTTCCTGGATTCTACCCTAGATGTATTGGATCAGAATCTTGGCAGGAAAGAGGGGTTGAAAACCTATGGCCAGAGTATAGGATCCAGAAAGGGTGGCAAGGGTAGGGAAAGTTTAAGTATGGGGCTTAACCCAGACTTCAAGAGCAAAATACTTCCAAACTGTCATTTGGCCCAAATGCATTTGGTGTTTCCTATGCCGTCCTCAAAGTGTTTGATGTAAGGGAAGCCAGAGAGGTTATTGTAAGTTTCATGTACAGATAGTCATGGCTTTTTTTTTTTTTTGAGAAAAATCCTCTCAATACTGCTAAGCTGGAATTTTGGGCAGGTAAAGCTAGATTTGCAGCTTCAAAGTCAGCCCAAACCTCACAGAGGAGTTTATTTTACATTAAGGGAAAATGTGTTGAATGGCAGTTATAAGTGGTGTAATTTTAGAGCAGTGGAAACACTGACATCCCCCAGATCTTTCCCTTTTCTACCAGTTACTTTCTGGAATTCCATTTTTAAAGCATAATGGATTTAATTAAGGCCTTGGTTTCTATTAGATTGATTGACAAATCTGAGCATACATTTTAATGGATGGAATGAAGGAAGTAAGACAAATTTTTTAAAAAATATTGTTGTTGTACAAGGTGCTATGTAAAGTTAATCCAGGAATTTTATTTGGGGATAACAGGTACATAATATAGTTTGGCTCCATGTCCCCACCCAAATCTAATCTCAAATTGTAATCCCCATATGTCAAGGTAAGGAACTGGTGGGAGGTGATTGGATAATGGGGATGGTTTTCCCCATGCTATTTTCGTGGTAGTGAGTGAGTTCTCATGAGATCTGATGGTTTTCTCTTCTCTCTCCTGCTGCCTTGTGAAGAAGGTGCTTGCTTCCCTTTCACCTTCTGCCATAATTGTACATTTCCTGGGGTCTCCCCAGCCATATGTAACTGTGAGCCAATTAAACCTCTTTCCTTTATATATTACCTAGTCTTAGATATTTCTTCATAGCAGTGTAAAAACAGACTAATACAGTACATAAGCAATCAATTGTACTTACTAGGGTCAAGGAGGTGAAGAGAGCAATGATCTTTTCCTAAATTAGGGTTTAAATAAAGTATCTGCAAACTCGTTTTTATTTATTTGAGGATTGATTGACTGAGTCAGGCTAGAGAAGAAACTTGGGTAATGTTCACAATGCAGGGGAGCTAATTTAAGGCAATGGCTGATTATCAGCTCACATTTCCTGCCCTCTCTCTCTTAGCTGAGGAAATAGGCACATAAAACTAGGGGTAGGGGAAAGAGATAAAGGAAATTGCTTAATAACCCCAGAAACTGATAAACAGCTTTATATTTAATGAATTCTAATAGATGATAGGAAGTAAAGCACCATGAGAAAAGAATTTTAAAAAATAAGCTGTGATGGGAATTTGAAGGAATTAGTTTCTTCTATCTGAGAGAGTTAAAAAATATCTCAGGGCATATTTCAAGTAATCTGTCCATTATGACTAGAGATTGAGGTTGTGAATAAAAGAGAAGGATACAGGAGACATAGTCTGTAGTAATAGTTTAAGGCTAGATTGTAGGGAGTTATTGAGGGATGATTTAGAAATTGAGCTAGCTCCTGAAGTCAGTGGAGCACTAGTAAGAGTATTTCAGCAGGACAATGACATGACTTCATGAACAGTAGTTTGTAGGATGGAAGCAGATTGGAGGAGAGATGACAGAAACAGAACAACTAGAAATATGAAGTCACGATTGCCTGGTGGAGGTAGAGAGGGGAACATAAAATATGCTGTTCTGCCCTTAGTGCCCTGAATGTAAAAGTCTCCTTTCTTCTCTGAAGATTTTACTTTTTAAAAAAACTTGACCTTAATTTCCCTGATGGTACTCATATTGGGAGGGATTATTGGAGAAATGACTGATTCTGAGACTGGAAAGTAAAATATACTTCTACTAGTGCTGGAGTATCTTCTAGTTCCAGAAAGTAAAGCAGTTCTCAAACAAAACAAAATAAAGCAAAACAATAAAAAACACAATAATGGGGTTATGTCAAAGGGGTAGAAAAGCCAACTGAAAGAACTCTCAGTAGTCAAAGGTGGAACAATGTAAACAACAAAATAAAGAAATATTGGATTATAACACAAATTATAAAAGCAAGTAATTATGAGTCCATACTGATATAAATAAGTGGTTGACTAAACAAATACATGGGGGAGAATACACAAATCTCCCTTGCAAAGACATTCCAAGTTATTTATGAAGATACCCTACCTTCAAGTAGATGGACCATAGCGGAGGCTGTACATAATGACCAGCTTTCTAAGAGTAGAATACAGAGAGGGGGAAAAATAGTAACTAACAAATACTACCTCAGTGGTGAAACGTGACAAATACTACCTCAGCAATGTGACCAAGGCCAACATTATCAATAATAAGCCATGTCAATAGCCTATATCTTGGGATATGATGTAATGAGGATGGCACTCTATTTCTGTGGTCTTATTACCAAAAACCAATAATCTCAGTCTAATTATGGAAAAAAATAAGAAAAATCCCAATTGGTGGACATTCTAGAAAATACCTGACCTGTACTCTTCAAAATTATCAAGGTCTTCAAAATCAAGGAAAGGAAAATCTAAGAAACTGTCACAGCCAAGAGAGCCTAAGAAGATATGACAACTAACTGTAATATGATACCTTGATGGGATTATAGAAAAGAAAAATAACACTAAGGAAAAAGTGAGGAGATCTGAATAAAGTATGACATTTAGTTAATAATAATGTATCAATATTGACTCATTCATTGTTGCATATATATGGTGCTAACATTAATATGTTAATAAGTCAATATAGTAAGATATTATATTAACATCTTAATATAGTAAGATGTTAAAATAGGGGAATCTGAGTATGGGGTACACAAGAACTCTGTAATACCTCTAAGAATTCTGCAAACTTAAAATTGTTCTAAAATAAAGTTTGTTTAAGTAGAGACATTGTAGCATAGTTTGAGGTTATTAAAATCAATCTATTCTTAATCATGGGTAAGGTATTCAATTAAGCCTCAGCATTTGTTGACTAAGCTCTCTGCCTTTACTTTCCCTCTTCTTTTTAGAGACTCTTCATTGCAGATATCCTCTTAGTGTATTCCTAGGCTATTTAAGGAGAGAGTGCTAAAGCTGAAAATAAAAATGGCTCAGTTGTGAATATAAGCCCCACTGCTGCAAGAAACCCACTTTTAGGGCCTGATTGTAACTTCTCTTAGGTGTTTGGATTTAACCTAAAAATTAAACCAGTGCAAACTCAAAATGGAGAAGGAAGATGGCAAAGGAAGCCTGAGGTTTTTGTTTTCCTTGAGTATTAGTCATTCTAAGGCCAACATCACATCTTAGCCCTTTGCTGAGCACTATAGTCCATCATTTCAGTGAGCTATTTGAATGACAAAATGGTAAACTTATAAATTCTGAAATCTTGGGAAAATGATTTCTGGCTCATTTTAAAGGATGACAGGAAAACGTTCTGTACATTTTGGATTCATCTGCTCTCTAAAGTCTTATCTTTAAAAATACACCCAAAGTCCTAGCTTCTGTAAGGATACTAATCTCACTCCTACACAGGTGCCATAAGAGCACAGAATGCTACTGACCTTGTCAAGAAGAGAAATCTGTAACTCAGCTAAAGAGTAGGTCAAACCTCATTAAAGAAAATGTCCCTAAACCTATGTATTGATTAAACCAACAGAAGGAACAACATTACAGGGCTATTTGAACTAATATCAAAGTGGATGACAGAGAGAAAAATGTGATAGTGGGAGAAGTGACCATTAAAGAATATTTAGGCATCTCCTTCCCTTGATTTATGAAAAAAAAAAAGATTTATGAAGAGAAGACTAAAGGGTCATTGCATTTAGCAAATGAGAAACCTAGTATTTTCAAATGGAACTTTGATAACAAACAATTAGAACTTTAGAATATCTCAAATTCATACTTTGACAAAATACATTGTATACTGTGCTGATATTTAACAGATTTTTTTCTTTTTATAACTTTTATTTTAGGTTCAGGGGTACATGTGAAAGTTTGTTACATTGGTAATCTCATGTCACGGGGCTTTCTTGTACAGATTGTTTCATCATCTAGGAATTAAGCCCAATACCCAGTAGTTATGTTTTCTGCTCTTCTCTCTCCTCTCACCTTCCACACTCAGGTAGACCCCAGTGTCTGTTGTTTCCTTCTTTGTGTTCATAAGTTCTCATGATTTAACTCCCACTTATAACTGAGAACATGCATTATTTTGTTTTCTCTTCCTGCATTAGTTTGCTTGAGGATAATAGCCTCCAGCTCCATCCATGTTCCTGCAAAAGACATGGTCTCTTTTTTTTTTTTTTTTTGTGGCTGGTTAGTATTCCATTGTGTATATATACCTTATTTTCTTTATCCAATCTGTCATTGATGGGCATTTAGGTTGATTCCATGTTTTTGCTACTGTGAATAGTGCTGCAATGAACATTCATGTGCATGTGTCTTTATGGTAGAATGATTTATATTCCTCTGGGAATACACCCAGTAATGGTATAGCTGGGTCAAATGATAGTTATGCTTTTAGCTCTTTGAGGAATCACCATACTGCATCTCACAGTGGTTGAACTAATTTACACTCCCACCAACAGTTTATAAATGTTCCCTTTTCTTCACAACCTAGCCAGCATCTTTAATTTATCGACTTTATAATAATAGCCATTCTGACTGGTGTAAGGTGGTATCTCATTGTGGTTCAGATTTGCATTCCTCTAGTCATCAGTGATGTTGAGCGTTTTTTCATACACTTGTTGGCTATATGTGTGTCTTCTTTTGAAAAGTGTCTGTTCATGTCCTTTGTCCACTTTAGAGATGTGGGATATAAGACCTTTTTTCAGATGCATAGTTTGCAAAGATTTTCTTCCATTCTTTATATTGTCTATTTACTCTGCTGATAGTTTCTTTTGCTGTGCAGAAGTTTTTCAGTTTAATTAGGTCCCACTTGTCAATTTTTGCTTTTGTTCCAATTGCTTTTGGTGTCTTCATCATAAATCTTTGCCCATTCATATGTCCAGGATGGCATGGTCTAGATTGTCTTTTAGGGTTTTGTAGCTTTGAGTTTCAGATTTAATTATTTAATCTATCTTGAGTTGATCTTTGTATATGCTGTAAGGAAGGAGCCCAGCTTCAGTCTTCTGCATATAGCTAGCCAGTTATCCCAGCACCACATATTGAATAGGAAGTCTTTTTCCCCATTGCTTGTTTTTTGTCAGCTTTGTTGAAAATCAGGTGGTTATATGTGTGTGGCCTTATTTCTGGGCTCTTTATTCTGTTCCATTGGTCTATGTGCCTGTTTTTATACCAGTACTATGCTGCTTTGGTTACTGCAGCTCTGTAGAACAGTTCAAAGTCAGATAATATGATGACTAATTTTTTTTTTCCTTAGAATTGCTTTGGCTATTTGGGCTCATTTTTCTTCCATACGAATTTTAAAATAGTTTTTTTTTCTGGTTTTGTGAAGAATGTCATTGGTAGTTTGGCAGTAATAGCACTGAATCTGTAAATTGTTTTGGCCAATATGGCCATTTTAATGATACTGTTATTTTCTATCCATGAGGATTAGATTTTTTCATTTGTTTGTGTCTTCTCCAATTTCTTTGAGCAGTGTTTTGTAATTCTCATTTCAGACATCTTTCCCCTCCCTGGTTAGCTGTATTCCTAGGTGGTTTTTTTTTCTTTTTGTGGTGACTGTAAATAGTATTGCTTTTTAATTTGGTTCTTAGCTTGACTGTTGTTGATGTATAAGAATGCTAGTGATTTTGTACACTGATTTTGTGTCCTGAGATTTTACTAAGTTGTTTAACAGCTTAAGGAGCTTTTGGGCTGAAATTATATGGTTTTCTACATATAGGATCATGTCATCTGCAAACAGACATAGTTTGACTTCCTCTCTTTCTGTTTGGATGTCATTTATTTCTTTCTTTTGCCTGAATGCTCTGCCCAGGACTTTTGATACTATGTTTAATTGGAGTGGTGAGAAAGGGCATCCTTTTCTTGTGCTGGTTTTCAAGGGGAATGCTTTCAGCTTTTGCCCATTCAGTATGATGCTGGCTATGGATTTTCATAGATGGCTCTTATTATTTTGAGGTATGTTCCTTAAATATTTAGTTTGTTGAGAATTTTTAACATAAATGGTGTTGGATTTTATTGAAAGCCTTTTCTGCATCTATGAAGACAATCATATGGTTTTTGTCTTTAGTTTTGTTTATGTGGTGAATTGCATTTATTGATTTGTATATGTTGAACCAACTTTACCTCCTAGGGATAAATCCTACTTGATCAAGGTGGATTAGGTTTTTGATGTGCTGCTGGATTCTGTTTGCCAGTATTTTGTTGAGAATTTTTGCATCGATTTTCATCAAGGATATTGGCCTGAAATTTTCTTTTCTTGTTGTGTCTCTGCCACATTTTGGTATCAGGATGATGCTGGCCACAGAATGAGTTTGGGAGGAATTTCTTCTCCTCAATTTTTTGGAATAGCTTCTATAGGAATGGTACCAGCTCTTCTTTGTACTTCTGGTAGAATTCAGGTGTGAATCTATCAGGTCCAGTTTTTTTTTTTTTTTTTCTGGTTGGTAGTCTATTTCTTACTGATTCAATTTCAGAGCCTGTTATTTTTCTGTTCAGGAAATCAGTTTCTTCCTGACTCAGTCTTGAGAGGGTGCTGTGTTCAAGAATTTATCCATCCCTTCTACGTTTTCTAGTTTGTGTGCATAGAGCTGTTTATAGTAGTTTCTGTTGGTTATTTTTATTTCTGTGGACTCAGTGGTAACATTCCCTTTGTTATTTCTAAATCTGTCTTTTTGAATCTTCTCTCTTTTCTTCTTTATTAGTGTAGCTAGTGGCCTATATGTCTTATTAATTTTTTCAAAAAACTAACTACTGGATTCATTGATCTTTTGAATGGTTTTACATGTCTCAATTTCCTTCAGTTCATCTCTGATTTTGGTCATTTCTTGTCTTCTGCTAGCTTTAGGGTTGATTTGTTCTTGCTTCTCTAATTATTTCAGTTGTGGTCTCAGGTTGTTAATTTGAGATCTTTCTAAATTTTTGACGTGGACATTTAGTGCCATGAATTTCCCTCTTCATACTGCCTTAGCCATGTCCCAGAGATTCTTATATGTTGTATTTTTGTTCTCATTAGTTTCAAAGAACTTCTTGATTTCTGCCTTGATTTCATTATTTACCCAAAAGTCATTCAGGAGCATGTTTTTAAATTTCTATGTATTGCATGGTTTTGAGCAATCTTGATTTATATTTTTATTGCACTGTGGAGAGTGTGTTTGGTATGATTTTGGCTATTTTGCATTTCCAGAGGATTGTTTTATGTCTAATTATGTGGTCCATTTTAGATTAAGTGTATATGTTGATGAGAAGAATGTATATTCTGTTGTTTTTGGTGGAGAGTTCTGTAGAGGTCTACCAGATCCATTTGGTGCAATATTGAATTCAGGTCCTGAATGTCTTTGTTAATTTCCTGCCTTGATGATCTGCCTTATACTGTCAGTGGAGTGTTAAAGTCTGCCACTATTATTGTGTGGGAATCTATGTCTCTTTTTAGGTCTCTAAGAACTTGCTTTATGAATCTGCATGCTCCTTTGTTGAGTGCATGTATGTTTAAGATAGTTAGATCTTCTTATGGAATTGAATCCTTTACCATTTTGTAATGCCCTTCTTTGTTTTTATTGATCTTTGTTGGTTTAAAATTGGTTTTGTCTTCAGCTACGATTGCAACCCCTGCTTTTTTTTTTCCATTTGCTTGGTAGATTTTCATCCATCTCTTTATTTTGAGCCTATGGATGTCATTTCGTATGAAATGGGTCTCTTGAAGACAGCATACCATTGGGTCTTGCTTTTTTATCCAGTTTGCCATTCTGTGTCTTTCAAGTGGGTCATTTAGCCCATTTACATTCAAGCTTAGTATTGATATGTATGGATTATCTCATGTCATTGTGTCCCTGGTCTATTTAGTTAAGTGTGTTTTTGTACTAGCTGGTAGTTGTCTTTCCTTTTTATATCTAGTGCTTCTTTTGAGATCTCTTGTAAGGCAGGTCTGGTGGTAAAAACCTCCCTCAACATTTGCTTATCTGAAAGGATCTTATATCTCCTTCACTTAGGAAACTGAGTTTGGCTGGATAAGAAATTCTTGGTTGAAGATTTTTTTCCTTAGGAATGTTGAATATGGGCTCCAAATCTCTTCTGCCTTGCAGGGTTTCAGCTGAGACATCTGCTGTTAAACTGATGGTGTTTCCTTTGTAGGTGACTTGACCTTTCTCTCTAGCTACATTTACCAGTCTTCCTTTCATTTTAATCTTGGAAAATCTGGTGATTAAGTGTCTTGGGGATGATTTTCTTGTGTGGAATGTTGCAGTTCTCTGTTGTCTCTCTAGCAAGGTTGGGGAAGTTTTCCTGGATGATATCCTGAAATGTGTTTTCCAAGTTGTTTTTTTTTCCCCCTACCCTTTCAGGAATGTCAATGATTCATAGATTTGGCCTTTTTTTTTTTTTTTTTGCTACAAAGCTTCTGTACTTAAATTTTTTTAATATAAAATTATCAATTTATTATGGTTCAAATACATAAACTGACATTCAAACATCTTAAACTTTAGGAACAAAAGTTTAACATTCAAACAGAAGTACAGTTTTCAGGAAACATCCAGAAAGTAATTTGTTGTCTAATCCAGAGTACTGACAAAGATTGCTTCATGATGAATAAAGTGTGTTTCATCAGCAAGTTTTGTTTTGTTTTGTTTTTTCATTCCTCCATAAAAATCACTGGCAGTTGGATTCAGACCAACTTCATAATGACCATGGCTCCCTACCTGAGAAGAAACTGCTAAATAAATCCCTCATGTTAACCAACAAGATTGACCTATAATTCAGAGAGGATAAGTAAAGCATGTAAGTGAACAAATTAAATTGTTCTTTAGAGATGAAGATAAAAGAATGTCCATTACAGTAATTTTTGCCTCTGACAGATCATTCAGTTTTCAGTGTTTTCCTTATTTTTTCGGTGGGGTGAAGGAGGGACTTGCTCTGTTCCCAGGCTGAAATGCAGTGGCATGTTCATGGCTCACTGCAGCCTCAACCTCCTGGGCTAAATGCAATCTTCCCACCTCAGCCTCCTGAGTAGCTGGAATTACAGGCACATGTCACCTTGCCCAGCTAATTTTTTAATGTTTTGCAGAGGCAGGGTCCCACTATATTGCCCAGGCTGTTCTCAAACTCCTGGGCTCAAGCGATCCTCCCACCTCAGCATAAGCCACTGCACCTGGCCTTACCTGCTAAAAAACAAAACAAAACAAACAAAGAACCAAAAAAGCAACTTAGGTTTTCTTGGAGTCTGCTATTTGCATCTTGCAAATGCAAACCACATATGCTCTTTATTGAAAACCTTTCTATGCACACCACTCTTAGGAAGAGCATCATTAAATCCCTGACTTCTATAACCATAAAAGGATGATTTTAGTTTCAAGATTTTAGATTTACTAGAGATAGCCTGTATTTGAGTGTATCAATCATGTCATACAAAGAAAAATATTTCCAAAGTGTTCTCTGTTTAGAAACGTCACAAATGCTTCTCCTGTTTGTCAGATCATTTTGCAATAGGTCAACTAATACTTATCTACATAAAAACCTGAAAATTGGCTCAGGCAAGCATGTTGAATTAGTAGATTACCCCAATGGAACAGTATTGAGAATTATTTTGTCTTGTGGGCTCTGAGGCTCTGGGAGGTAGAGATGGACCCTGACAGTCCAGGTTATCAACATCCACATTCAGTTTATGCCTTTCCTCAGGCACAGTTCAGTATTGGATACTATTTATCATTCTGCAAAATGTTGTCTACATCTTTTAGGTGTTGGTCAGATTCTTAGATTAGCTTCTTAGCTCTGTTCTGTTGATGAACAGAAGACTTCAATTTTCAGGACTGATGATTCCAGCATCTTCCACAAGCTTTCACTTTCACATCTTTAACTAAACTATTTGTTATATATTTGGTCTCCTTCAAAAGTGCCCTGAAGTCAACTTTGGTTGTAATATATTTGTCTCTGACATATTCTTCAAATTATCTTTGTTTTTTCCTGTCATTGGAGGAGAACTCCACTCTGAATCTTCATTTTTTTTTTTTACTTCTTCCACGTGGATGTTAAGGTACTCACAGAGGTTTCACCCAGAAGTCTTCCCTCTTCTTTCTGGTAAGTGCTTCAATGTGCTCATTAAGCTTCTCTTTCTCTTCCCTCACCAACAAAGATCTAGATTCCCAGTGGTGATCTTTTTGATGAGTCCTCTATCAAACCATGACACACGTGAAGAATGTACCCAAACAACCCTCAGAGAAAATGCAGGATTTTTCGAGAAAGTTCCAGGGTACCTACTGGTGTCAGTATACTTTCAGTCCTACACCTCAGAGTTTTTTTTTAATAACAGCTTTATTGAGATACAATTCACATCTTTCACTTAAAATGTACAATTCAATGGATTTGAGTATATTCAGAGTTGTGCAACCTACACCACAAGCTAACTGTAGGATATTTTCATCACCCTGAAAAGAAACCCCACACCCATTAGCAGTTCCTCCATTCTACCTATAGCCAGCTTAGGTGACTACTAATCTTTCTGCCTATTCTGGACATTTCGTATGAATGGACTCATCATGTGATGTTTTGTGGCTGGCTTCTTTCACTTAACGTTTTCAAAGTTTGTCCACGTTTAGCATATATCAGTCCTTTGTTTATTTTTACTGCCAAATAATGGTTATGGGCCTAGGGGTAGAATTGCTAAATCATACGGCAGCTCCGTTTCATCTTTTGATGAACTGATGGTGTGTTTCCTGAAGTGGCTGCACCATTTTGCATTCCCACCAGTAATGTATGAGGGTTCCAATTTCTGCACATCTTCACCAATACTTGCTATTATTTCTCTTTTTAATTACAGCCTTTCTAGTGAATGTGAAGTGATATCTCATAGTTTTTTTTTTTTTTTTTTTGAGACGGAGTCTCACTCTGTTACCCAGGCTGGAGTTCAGTGGCGTGATCTCAGTTCATTGCAACCTCTGCTTCCTGGGTTCAAGTGATTCTGCCTCAGCCTCCCAAGTAGCTGGGACTACAGGCATGCACCACCACCCCTGGCTAATTTTTGTATTTTTAGTAGAGATGAGGTTTCACCATGTTGGCCAGGCTGGTCTCAAACTCCTGACCTCAAGTGATCCACCTACTTCAGTCTCCTAAAGTACTGGGATTACAAGCATGAGCCACTGTGCCCTGGCCCCATAGTAGTTTTGATTTACACTTCCCTAATGCATCTTTTCAGGTGCTAACTGGCAATTTGTTAGTGGTTTTTCCTTCTTTTAAAAACTGCTGAGACATCCATAAACATTTTCAAAATGCAGGGTATGTTTTTCAGTGTTAAGGCAACTGTTTTGATATGTGTTCCTTTGCTCTCTATCACCAAATACTGTACATACAAATAGTTACACTGGGCTTTTTGTTGTCCATTGTTAATCCTAAATGCAACAAAACACATGGAGACTTTGAAAATCCTTCAGAATAATGCTATAGTTAAGATTTTGCTAAAGCAAGTGTTTTTTTCTAACTCCTTGAGCTGCATATTGCCCTGAGTAATCAATCATCATCTGGATGGTATCCTCTTTGGGGGCACTTTTGTTTCCTTTCAGTTCTTGCCTTGCCCAATACTTCAGGTATTTGTGAGCAGAATCATTTGGAATGTGCCAAGTTGTTTGCAAAATCCTTCTGTAGCAGAGAATAACTTGTTGCCTTCTTATAAACTGCTTTAATGTTAGCGTTGCTGGGGGTAAGCAGGAAGTGGCCATGTCTGCCAGTGGTCTGTGGCCTCTTTATATAATCACTTACTTCTCAGAGATTTTACTCTTTCCTTTTATTCTTTTTTTTTCTTTTTTTCTGATTGTCTTATTTCAGAGAACCAGTCTTTATGTTCTGATGTTCTTTCCTCTGCTTTGTTAATACTTGTGATTGCATTGTGAAATTCTTGTATTATGTTATTCATCTCTGTCAGACCCAGTAGCATCTTTGTTATATTGACTGTTTTGTCCTTCAGCTCTTGTATCACTTTATTGTGATTCTTACATTCCTTGGATTAGGTTTTGCCATCTTCCTGAATCTTGATGATCTTCATTCCTATCTATATTCTTAATTCTATTTCTATAATTCCAGCCAGTTCACCCTGGTTAAGAACTCTTACTGGTGAGCTGGTACAGTCATCTAGAGGACATATGGCACTCTGGCCATTTGAGTTACTAGAGTTCCTGTGTTTGTATATTGCTAAAACTGCAATGTAGACTGAGTACAGTCAATAGACTTCTATTCTGAATGTTTTCACCAGGCCAAGGGTTTGTGCAGGGTCTTTATTTGAAGTTGATGTCTTATGTCTGGTTTCAGAGGGGGGTATGCTAGTGAGGTATTTTTGGTGTTCAAGCATTGAAGTGTGATCCAGTAGGTGGTACTTAGGCTTATTGCTTAGTTGGTAGACTCTTGCTTGGTTGTATGGCTTCCCTATGTTTCCTCACAGTTGCAGTGGGGTTTCTTCTCAATGCCCTGGAGATATGAGTTTCTCTCTCCCTTGAGTGCTGCCTCTAGATCACAGCTTGGCACTCCTGGGCTGCTCACTGCAGCTCTTGGGTGATCTCAGTATTTATTTTTCTTCCCCAACTTGGAGACAGCAGAGAAAGGGACCTTGGTAGTGGTTGTGGCCATTTGCTTGTCTCCTGTGGGCTCCACCCCAGAGAGATGCAGGTCAGCAATCACTCTGTGCAATCAGCCCAGGATGGAGGGTCTGTGCTGTGGGCCCATCTGTGGGTTCCCTGTCTGGTGATGAGCAGTGGGGTGTATGTGGGTGACATAGTTTGGCTCTCGGTCCCCACCCAAATCTCATCTCAAATTGTAATCCCCACATGTTGGGGGTGGTACCTGGTGGGAGGTGATTGAATCATGGGGGTGGACTACCCCCTGCTGTTCTTGTGTTAGTGAGTTCTCACTAGATCTGGTTGTTTAAAAGTATGTGGTGCTTCACACATCTCTCACTCTCTCTCTCTCCTGCCACCTTGTGAAGAAGGTCCTTGCTTTCCCTTCACCTTCTGCCATCATTGTAAGTGTCCTGAGGCCTCCAGATCATACTCTCTCTTAAGCCTGCAGAACTGTGAGTGAATTAAACATCTTTTCTTCATAAATTACCCAGTCTCAGGTAGTTATTTATAGCACTGTGAGAATAAACTAAAACAGAATATTGGTACCAGCAGTGAGGTACTGCTATAAAGATAACCTGAAAATGTGGAAGCAACTTTGGTAGTGGGTAATGAGCAGTGGTTGTAATAGTTTGGATGACTCAGAAGACAGGAAGATGTGGAAAGTTTGGAACTTCCTAGAGACCTGTTGAATGGTTTTGACCAAAATGCCGATAGTGATATAGACACTGAAGTCCAGGCTGAGGTAGTCCTAGATGGAGATGGGGAACTTGTTGGGAACTGGAGCAAAGGTGACTCTTGCTATTCTTCAGCAAAGAGACTGGTGGCATTGTGCCCCTGCTCTAGGATCTGTGGGTATGTGCTAGAAGAAATTTCTAAGCAGCAAAGCATTGAAGATTTAACCTTGCTGCTCCTAACAGCATACAGTCATATGTATTCACAAAGAGATGGTTTGAGATGGGAACTTACACTTAAAACAGAAGCAGAGCATAAAAATTTGGAAAATTTGCAGCCTTGCCATGTGGTAGAAAAGAAAAACCCATTTTTTCTGGGAAGAACTTCAAGCTGGCTGCAGAAATTTGCATAAGTGACAAGGAGCCGAATGTTAATAGCCACAACAATGGGGAAAATGTCTCCAGAGCATGTCAGAGATCTTTGCAGCAGCCCCTCCCATCACAGGCTCAGAGGCCTAGGAGGGAAAAATCGATTAATGGGCTGGGCCCAGGGCCCTGCTGCTCTGTGCAGCCTCAGGACCTGGCACACTGTGTCCCAAACACTCCAGCTCCTGCTGTGCTGAAAAGAGGCAAAGGTACAGCTCAGGTCAGTGCTTCAGAGGGTGCAAGCCCCAAGACATGGCTTCCACATGGTGTTGGGCCTGCAGGTGCACAAAATGCAAGAGTTAAGATTTGGGAACCTCCACCTAGAATTCAAAGGATGTATGGAAATGCCTGCATGTCCAGGCAGAAGTCTGCTGCAGGGACAGAGACCTCATGGAGGACCTCTACTAGGGCAATGCAGAGGGGAAATGTGGGGTTGGAGTCCCTACAGAGTCCCCACTGGGGCACTGCTTAGTGGAGCTGTGAGAAGAGGGCCACCATCATCCGGAACCCATAATGGGAGACCCACTGACAGCTTGCACTGTGTCTGGAAAAGCCACAGGCACTCAATGCCAGCCAGTAAAAGCAGCCACATGGACTGTACCCTGCAGAGCCACAGACATGGTGTGGTCTAAGGCCTTGGGAGCCCACCCCTTGCATCAGTGTGCCTTGGATGTGAAACATGGAGTCAAAGGAGATTATTTTAGAATTTAAAGATGAAATGAGTGCCCTGATGGGTTTTGGAACTGCATGGGGCCTGTATCCCCTTTGTTTTGGCCGATATCTTCTATTGGAATGGGAGCATTTACCCAATTCCTGTAGCTCCATTTTATCTTGGAAGTAACTAATTTTTTTTTTACTTTTATAGGCTTATGGGCAAAAGGGACTTGCCTTGTTTCAGAGGAAACTTTGGACTTGCAGTTGAGTTAATGCTGGAATGAGTTAAGACTTCTGAGAACTGTTGGGAAGGAATGATTGTATTTTAAAATGTAAGAAGGACATTAGATTTGGGAGGGGCCAGAGTGGAAAGATATGGTTTGGCTTTGTGTCCCCACTGAAATCTCATCTTGAAATGTAATCCCCACATGTTGTAGGAGGGGCCTGGTGGGAGGTGATCAAAGCATGGGGGTGGCCTTTCCCCTTGCTGTTCTTAGGATAGTGAGTGAGTTCTCATGAGATCTGGTTGTTTAAAAGTGTGTGGCATTTCACCCCTCATGCTCTCTTTCTCCTACCATCATGTGAAGGTTCTTGCTTCCCCTTTGCCTTCTGCCATGATTATAAGATTCCTAAATGATCCCAGCCATGCTTCCTGTTAAACCTGTGGAACTGTGAGTCAATTAACCTCTTTTCTTCATAAATTACCCAGTCTCAGGTAGTTCTTTATAGCAGTGTGAAAATGGACTAATACAGTGGGACACATGGGAAATGAACTAGCCTCCTCTCCTTGGGTTGACTGCAGCTTCTTGGTGGCATGGATAAGGAAGTCAAGGTCTTTGCTCCCTTGCTAGTCTGAGGGCAGCAAGGGGAGTTCCACTGCAGAGGCAGTGGCAGAGATACTTTCAGTTGCCTCTAGATGCTCTTTCCAGGGAGTTGTCAGGTTGCTACTGGCTCGATAGCTCTGGTTGGATGGGGGGGTGTTTGGAGGCCCAGGCCTGGAGTATTTGCCTAGTGAGGAGATACGGGAACAGCCACCCATGTAATAGTCTGGCTGCTTTTCCACAGGATTGCTGCAGTATGCTGGGGGCCCGCTCCTGTCTGCATTCACCTCAGATTTTCCAGTACCTGGAGGTATCACCAGTGAAGGCTGTGAAACAGCAAAGATGGCAGCCTGCCTCTCCCTTTGGGACCTCTGTTCCAGGGAGGTACAGACCTGTTGCTTGCCTGAACACACCTATAGGAGGTGGCTGGATACCCCAGTTGGGATGTCTCACCCAGTGAGGAGGAATACGATTGGTGCCCCACTCAGAAAACCATTCTGGACGTGTTTTCATAGAGAAGCTATGCTGTGCTGGGGGTCCACTTCAGTCCCCAGTTTGCTCAGATACTCCAAAGCCTGAAGGCTGGAATAGCTAATCACCCAAACAGCAAAGATGGCAGACTGCCCCTCGCTCTGGAAGCTTCATCCCAGGGAGATTTGAAACCTATGTTAGCCGGAGAGCACTGGTGGGGGTAGCTGGAGATCCTAGTTGGGAGGCCACACCCGATGATGAGGATCAGGATCAGGGACCTGCTTAAAAACGTTGTCTGGGGTGGGAGCGGCGGCTCACACCTGTAATCCCAACACTTTGGGAGGCCAAGGCAGGTGGATCACCTGAGGTCAGGAGTTCGAGACCAGCCTGGCCAACGTGGTGAAACCCTGTCTCTACTAAAAATACAAAAATAGCCAGGCGTGGTGGTGGGCACCTGTAATCCAAGCTACTTGGGAGGCTGAGGCAGGAGAATTGCTTGAACCTGGGAGGCAGAGGTTGCAGTGAGCTGAGACCATGCCACTGCACTCCAGCCTGGGCAACAGAGTGAGGCTCCATCTAAAAAAAAAAAAATGTTGATCTGGCCACATTTGTGTAGGGCTACTGTGCTGTGCTGGCAGCCTACAACAGCCCCTGGTCACCTTTGACTCTCCAAAATCTAAAGGCTGGAATAGCTAAGTCACCCAAACAACAAAGATGGCAGCCCACCCCTCCTTCTTGGAGCTCTGTCCCAGGGAGATTTCAAATCTATGTTGGCTGGACAGCACTGATGGGGGTGGCTGGAGACCCCAGTTGGGAGATCCCATTCAGTGAGGAGAGATGGGATTAGGGACCTGCTTTAAAAAGCAGCCTGGCCACGTTTTCACAGAGCAGCTGTGCTGTATTGGGGGACTGCCTCCTCCTCTGGTTGGCTCAGACCCTCCAAAGCCCCAAGGCTGGAATGTCTAAGTCACTCTAACAGCAAAAATGGTGGCCCATCCCTCTCTTTGGGAGCTTCATCCCAGGGAGGCTTCAAATCTCTGCTGGCTGGAGAACACCAGCAAGGGTGGCTGGAGGCCCTGGTTGAGAGATCCCACTCAGGGAGGGGGAATGAGATTAAGAACCTGCTTAATACAATAGCTTGGCCATCTTTTTGTGGAGCCAGCTGTGCTGTGCTGGGGGATCCCTTTTGCCCGGTTGGCTTGGACACTCCAAATCCTGAAGGCTGGAACAGCTAAGTTGCTCAAACAGCATAGACAGAGGACCATCCCTCCCTCTGGGAGCTCCACCCCAGGGAGTCTTCAAATCTCTGTCAGGTGGAGAACACCAGCAGGGTGGCTGGAGGCCCCAGTTGGGAGATCCCACCCAATAAGCAGGAACAGGATTGGGGACCTGCTTAAAAAAGCAGTCTGGCCACGTTTTTTAGTAACAGCTATGCTGTGCTGCGGGATCCCTTCCACCTCAGGTGGGCCTGTCCTTTCCAAAGCCGGAAGGCTGGAAGGACTGACAAGGTCACCCAAACAGCAAAGATTGCAGATCGCCTGCCCTGCCCCCACGGAGCTCATCCCAGGAAGATGCAATGCTGCTACTGGTGGCTGGCTGGAATTCCAAGACAGTGGGTCTATCCTGTGAGGTGTGGTGGAAGTGGGGCCTGCAGACTGTCACTGCTCAGCCTCCTTGATTTAGCCTCTTTCCTACGGGTATGTATGGGGATCTTACCTCCTGCATGCCAGAGCTGCAGTTACTTCTGCTGGAAAGCCCAAGTATCTAAGGCTCCTGGGTCTCCATGTGTGCCTGAGAAGCTGCTCTGCCAAGACTCCATGTAGCTCTATGTGACAGACTGAAGGCTCTGGTGGAGTGGGTTCATGATGGGATCTCCTGACAACCTGAGGGTTGCTAATATCTGTAGGAGTAGTGTGGATTCCCAGGGTCACACATTCACTCACCCTTTTCCTGAGTGAGGGAGGTTCCCTTGGCTCCAAGTTGCTCCTGGTGGGGGCTGTTGTCCTGCCTTGCTTTTCTCTGTTCTCCGTGGGTCAATTTGTTTCCTTGATTAGTCCCAGTGTGGGTTCCTGGATGTTTCATTTGAAGGTTGTTTACTCACCCCTTCCGTTCCTATCTGTGAGAGCCATGAACACTAACTGCTTCTAGTTAGCCATCTTGGCCACCTCCTTAGAATTTTTTCTTTACTTTGTAAGTTTCTTTAAATCTCCAGCATCGCTCCTGTGCCTCCTGCCGTTACTTACTTAACACTTGTGTGTTATAAGAATTATTGTTTTCTTTTTATCAACTGTCTATTCTTCTGATTCCTTGGCTCTTTCATGTTCACCTGTTCTCATCTCCATTCTCTCCCATGTTGTATTTAGAAATAAGCTGGTGGCATCCACAAAAGTGGCCAGGAAACATGACTTCAAAAGCCACATGCATTCAACTCTAGGAACTTGAGAAAGAAGAGTTGGTTGGTGTGAGTTGAGCGTATTTTTTCCTAGTGAATTTAATGAAGCTATGAGGTCTTTGTCTTATTCTTCTAGGAATTCTAAAGTTTTTGTGGGCTATTAATAAATTTAAGCACCATAGTTTAATAGTATTAACACTTTCTTCTTAAATACATGGTTTTAAATCATATAATGTGGTTCTTCATTCCCCTCTGTAGCCCTTCTATTTTATTTGGTTTTATTTATTTTTTCCCCAAGGAGTATATCTCATGTGTTATAATGAAAGCCAAGGCAAAAAGTAATTCAAAATATATACATTCAATACAAGAAGTACAAGGAACATCTCTTGTCCCTGACATAAATTAACCCTGTTCTGCAATACTATGGAAGAACTAGCAAAGTTTATTATACCAATATATTGACTCTATGCTCTAAAAGCTTTATAGTTCATGACTGAGATCTATAAATTTAGAGAAGAAACACCATGACTATACTTACATGGCAGAAATAGAGGGTATAATTGAGTCAGTGCTTTGGATATCTAGTTGTTTATTTGGATAAGTATTGTTAATACAATTAAAACCATAACATTGACAAATCAATTAGATGATGTGATTGCTATGAAATCTTGGAGATTATTGAATCACATCTTTTAGGTAGCAGTAGTGGTTAGTAAGAAATAATTCTCTGGTTCTATTGTTATGTGTCATTCAATTCCCTGATTCTGGAAAGATGCTAGACTTACTCCCTTCCTTTTTTATCTGTTTTCCTTTCTTCTTTCCTTCCATTGTATATATGTGTTTATACATGGCCCTCGCATTCTTCCCTTAGGAGATGTCTATCTCTATCTCTATCTATCTATCTATCTATCTATCTATCTATCTATCTATCTACCTATCTATTTATAATTTAGTGTGCTAAATAAATTTACTTGATTAATAATATATATCACACTCCTTTCTTGAGATATGAATATTTATATATCTATATTGTGTATGTATATATAAATATATATTTATAAGTAGATACATATTTATACATATATGTACATATAATATATATGTATACAGAGACACAAATAAATAAAGAAGTAAATAAGTAAGTATAGATATATTCCAAGAGAGAAGTATGCATGGGGTTGAGGGTAAAGAGGGATGCAGTTCTCATCTTTAGGCCATTTATAAATGAAGGGGAGAATTGATAAGCTTTCTTGCCTTAATCAATTTTACATATTTTACTGTATTGCAAGAACTATAGATCAAAGGTATTTTATTTGCATGTTCATAGCTTTTTGTGGGGTAAGAGGTGGCAAATATAATAAATTACTACATCCTATTAGTTGTGCAAAAATGATTTTTACAAGGAAACAACTTGGTTTCTTTCTCTCTATGACACTTAACAAACACATTTAGCGTGATAGTGCACTAACCTGCATAAATGTTGTACCTCTCCTCCTGTGTTTTAAGCTTCTGGATGGTAATGACAGTGTTTGATTCCTATTTTATCCCTCATGGTATTTAACAGGGCATCTAACATACCTGGAACAAAGCAAGTACTCTGCAAATGCTTCTTGAATAAATGAATCCTAGGAAGTTGAGAGCTGTAAGACAACATTTTAACTTTGAACAAAACAGTAGTCCTTGAGGTATATTACCTGGATTCTGTGTACATTTCAACATAATTCATAAAGGTGAAAACTTACCCTCATTAATTGTAAAGGTTTATGTTGTCAACCACTTAGTTCCTATGGTTACATCTCTGAGAAATTATAAAATAGGTATTTCAAGAGTTTGGTAACAGGAACAAATTGGCTGTTATAGAATTCACGAATGCTAATAACTCATTTACTTATAATGGTTATAATTAATTAGTTTAGAATCATCTACTGCAGTCTTAAAATGAACAGGATATTTAAAGGTCACCATTGCTATAAGCTCTCATTTAAAACTCTAATTGAACAAAAATACATTGAAGATATCAATTAAAACATTTCAAATTAGTCTCTAGCTAAAATAGTCCTAAAATAGTAAATGATAGATTTATTTGCTTTCTCTTAAATGTTGTGATCTGTATACTATGCTATTAAGTTATTAAAAAACATTAATTTCCAAGGTTTTGGATCACAGGGGATATGCCCATCATTTATGACATAGAATGAAGCAGATAAATCAGGTACACACTAAGGTAATTTCTTACTAGATGTTTAGCAATGAATTTTCACTTTTTCCCCCTTCACTGGAAATGCAAATTGATATCATGTGCTAAATCATGTTTAATACTAAAGATATGAAATTCAATTAGAAAGTCTATTTATCAATGACAGATAACATCCAACAATAAATCTCAACATAACAAAGCAACCTATCTACACATAATGGGAACACAGAAGAAATAGCATTTCTCATTGTAATTTTTGACTAGAGGTATGTTAGGAGATATGTTGATAATATTAAAATGGGGCATTTGTAATTGGAAAATAGTAAATCCTTGAAGAAAGTTGTTGCTGTTGGATCATGGCAGAATCTTTCAAACTATATCTCACATGATATTGTTTCAGAAAATGTTGCTATCAGTGCCATGTAAAAAAGTCTCCACAATCAAAGAGGTTTGGAAAATTGTTTATAGTGGTTATTTAGCCATGCCTTCCTGGTGTCAGTAGGTTTTTCTATGGTTCTGAGTGGATGTAGGAAAGCAGGTCTACCCACTCAATTATGTCTTTTGTATGAAAGCAAACAACTTATCAAAACATCAAAAACCAGCTTATTTAAATATGATATATAAATCAACAATATATAAAGTATAAATGCCAAGTGTGACAGATTGTATTTTCTAAAGATGATTGCAACAGTATCTCCCATCCCACACATTCTTCTTACAAAGTAATGTGGACACTTTTCCCATGGAGAAGTGGGCTCTTTGTTGCCTTCCCTTAAATTTGGATGGGCTTGTGACTATAGCAGACATGATGCAATGTAACTTCTGAGACTAGTTCATAAAAAGTGATATAATGTCTGGTTCTTTTGGATACCTGCTTGTAGCCCTGAGCTGCCACATAAACAAGTGTCTCAAGGCCACCATGCAGTGCCATGAGGATGCCCAGATTATACCATGTGGAGACTACATGTGGTGGAAAAAATACCTGGCTTGCACCCTACTGCTTCAGCCAGAACCCCTGCAATTCCAGCTCTAATCACCATCTGACCACAATCACATCTGAGACTGAAGCAGTCAGAACTATTCAGCTGAGCCCTTTCAGAAACCCCTGACCCACAGAAACCATAGGAGGAATAAATGTTTTTTTAAAACCATTACATTTTGGGGTGATCTGTTATGCAGCAATAATAATAACTTTGGGTACCATATTTAACATAATATTTAGTAATAATACATACCTTTGTATTCATAGTATAATACATACATATAATAATACATACCTTAGTATTCAAACCAATCATAACCTCATTGACCTTCAGCTTTTGACACTGTAAAGTGAGGCTATTATTTTGAATTTAACAAAGGAATAAGAAAAGCATATTAAATATTTTTACACATTCCAAATCTTGAGATATCTTGTAGATAAGCCACATGTTCACTGCCCAAAGTATTTCCAGGAACATAATTTAGGGTTACCGAGCCACTAGGAACATATTATTTTACTGTTCTTCTTGAATTATTTAAATAACAGAGAGTATTAGAAATGTTGACACCTGTTTCTTTACCATTTACAACCCACAAAAATCTTAGTGTGATTCAGTGATTTAAAATGAGGTGAGCACTTGAGTGTTATCAGCTGGAGTCCTATTTCTGGACTTAAAAAGGCCCCAGGAATATCTAAGAGCACCCAGAGATCTCCCTGAGAACAGTGATTCAAAAACTTCTTACAGGATGATGTTCCCTCACATGGGAAAAACTGAGAAGATACCACAAGTAGATTTTCTGAAGTTAGGAGTCCAATATGCTTCCTTAGTCATAAAGAGCCATTAAGTCAGTGTGGTTGCCAATATTTTCCTGAAGAGTGGAGGGCAGACTGCATATTCATTAAGTTAGCAAATTTGAAAAAGGCCATTTAAAAGGAGGTTCTGATGATATACATTTGAAAGAGGAAGCAATATATGTCTGGGGAAATATTTTAAGACCTAGAAAAATGTCCAGTGTTTGTCTAGGAGTATGGAAACATCAACTCTCATTTGCCAGTCAAGATTTGAACTTTCTCCAAATACAGACGTGTAATGTTGTCTTAATCTGGTGAGGTTAATTTTCTCTTTGTCCTCTAACCAGTGAATGATTAGATACCATCATGCTCATTGAAATTCACTTAATACAACTTACCATTTATCCCTTACCATCCACCTGTCATGTGTATTAAGTCTTTTAATCATCACAACAACTCTATGAGACATAGGCACTGTTATAATCCACATTTTACAGATGAGGGCCCTGAAGCCCAGAAAGGTTAACTTGCCCAAGATTACACAGTCAGTAATTGATAGTCTGGAATTAAACACAGGCAGTCTGGCTCTAGAACCAGTGCTGTTCAACTCCATGCTATATTACCTGTCTTGGATATTTGTTGGTATATAGTCCTAGCCAAAGATGGTGCTAAGTTAAAATTTTGTTGTTTTTTTTTTCAAGACCTCTGATCTTGGATAAGTTGCTTAATTGTTCTGACTCTTTGTCTCTGCAACTATGTGAATAGAATAATAATATAGTTCCTATGCTTATACTGCAGTTGTGAAGATTATAGGTAGTATATGTAAAGTACCTAGTATGATACTCAATACATACTCTCAGTGCTGATAGTGATGGTAGTATCTTCTTTCTCTAGTATGTCCTACTCAAAGCTTAATATGATAGTACATGGAGACACAGGGACAGATGTGTAACTCAGCAGACATTGGAAGATAGATCTAGGAGGTTAAGACTAAGGTAAAAACATTATATTAGCAAGGCAAGATTTAGGCAGAAATGATTCACTATCTTCTCTATGGCATCAAGAAGAGGCAGATAGGCTAGGGAAAAGGATTAAAACAGTTCATTAATCCAAGATTCCCCAATGCTACTGATAGCTCTGTCTTTCCAAGGTTTATGCTAAGGTGAGAAAAAGAAAGGCAGGAGGATCATTCGATGTAACTTTGAACATATAAAAATGAAGTTATGATGATATGAGTAAGAATTTTCTTTGAAAAACTCATTTGTACTGGAAAATGTGCTGAAAATTCATATGAACATATTAGAAACAGTTTAAAAGACTGTAATTATAAACAATAACAGAAAATAATTATAATTATATTTCCAAAGTCTTCAGATAATCTCTTGCTTTAGAAATGGTTTTGAAGTATTTATAATAGTCTGTGGAAATATGAATTTTTTAAAGTGCTGTAGTTAAATAACTAGGCAATTATAGCAATCTTGCATTTTAACACTTTGTGATGACTAGGCTAATATGTTGATAAAACATCTGTGTTAAGGTAGATAAGAATGGAAGCAGAGAGACCAGTTATAATTAAGGAATGGGGAATTGGTGGTCGAGATTGAAAGAAGTGGTAGGAAGTGAGGCCAGAGAGGTAGTCCGGGGCCAAATTTTATAGGACCTTGAAGGCCATCATATAGGATCTGGTTTATATCTTGAATTCAAGTGGAAGCCCTTGGAAGGGTTAAGCAGGTAACAGATGCAATCTGATTAATCTTTTAAAAAGGATCAATTTGAAAGCTTTGAGGAGAATCAGTGGAGCATATAGGGAATAAAAGTGGGAAGAATAGTTAGGAGGCGAATGTAGTAGTCTAGTCAAGATATGAATGGTAATTTTGTGGATGGAGGCATGGGGATATATAGAAGGGATAATAAGTCATGGAATTGATAGGACTTTGCAGTGGAGGTTTCTGGAATGAGCTGTAGGGTACATTGACTGAAATAAGGATGGTGGGGAAAATGGCAAGTGAAGGTACTTTGAGGTGGCAAGCCTGTGTGTGTGTGTGTGTGAGTAGGGGCATTCAGGTGAAAAATTCAAATATAAGTCTCACAACAACAGAATGACATATTAGCCCTATTTAGAAATGAGGGTCAGAGGATCCTAGAAATGAATGAAATAACTTGATCAATCTCACACATCTACTAAGTAATAGAGATGGATTCAAATCCATGTCCGTTTGATTCCACCTGCCATGTTATTTTAACTTAACCACCCAGCAAAAAGGGGCATTTTCATGGTAGTGAGTCTTTACTAGAATGTGTGTGCAAGGAAAGAAAAGATATGATGTGGCAGAAAGGAAGTACAGAGGTCTCTTTAATTGGGCTTCTCCAGACCTAAATGATAATGTGGACGTACCAGGAAAGAACCTAGGTTTAGGAAAGGGAAGCCACAGTGAAGAACTAAGAATGTTCAGAAAAATGAGCAATGATAAGTCATAGAGTGCAGGAATTTGGTGCAAAGCCTAAAAGTTCACTCACAATCAAGAGTATTATTTGCATTTGACATGCTGTAGGAGTGGTATACTATAGGTTTGAGAATAGCGGAGTTACATAATCTGAACATCCCAGAGGGAACATATTTTCTTATTACCGTGGAGAAGAGGGCTTGGTGGTAATTAAGGAGACAAGCAGTTATCCAGCTGGTTACAATTTGGGTTAAGCCTATAATTTTGGAAATAGAGAGTAAGGGGCACATCTAAGACCTCTAAAATTTAGTAGACCCTCAACATTCTTGAGGGTTATGTCTTGAGATCTTTGCAGATTCCCAAATTCATGAATACAATTATAACATATAATTTCATTATAAAATGTAGTGAAGTATGACTGAAAAATGTATAGGAACCCTTTGGGTCATTAACAATCCAATAAATGCATCTAAATAATTCATAAAGCTCTTAAGATAAATTCTACCAATAATACCACATCCTTAGACCATTTCACATACATTACCATTACTTGCAAATTGGCATTCTTTGTACAGCCTTTTTACAAGGAAATTATCTCTTCCACCCCTACCCCAGTTCCTAAAAATTACTGTTACACATTTCCAACAGAGAACAACAAAGCCATGTTAAGATGCAGGCACTTAAAGGAAATGATATCTGTGGTGGGTGATCAGCTGGGTTCATGCACCAGCTAAGTAACTCACCTCGGCACACCAGCCAAAAAGAGTACATGGTACAATTTCATGCTTCAGTACACTGACAAATTGACTATGTGCCATGAACCTTCAGAACCACTTGAAAATAATTAGAACTGAATTTCAAACCTGTGAATGCTTAGTAAAGGTTGACTATACATTAAACTTTGTGTCACCTAGTTAAGATAAGACTATTGGTCTAAGCCCCTATCTACCCAGTAAGCATAATTACACAATTGGAACGCTTTTGCTTATAAGGACTAAATCATGTGTCAATAGGGGAGTGCATATGAGCATGAAAATCTTGTCTCATTTACATGAAACTGCTCTATTATATCCATGAAAACCCTATGTCAGTGATTTTGCCTCCCAGGCAATATTTGGCAAAGTTTGTATACAGTTTTAGTTGTCACAACTTGGGGAGTTGTGTTACTGCCATCAAGTGGGTAAAGGCCATGAATGCTGCTAAATATCCTACAAATGCAAAAAACAGTCCCCTACAACAAGTAATTATTCAACCCAAAGTGTCAGTACTGTTGAGGTTGAGAAACCCTGCCTTATGTCAAGAGAATAATCTTCTCAGAGAGAGGCCACTTTAAATTTTTCCCACTGTGATTAATTTAATGCATCAACAAGACTGGACCATGGGATGCCCAAATAGCTCATTAAAAATTGTTTCTGGGTATGTCTTCGAGGGTGTTTCTGAAAGAGATATGCATTTGAATTGGTGGAATGACTGAAACAGATTGGGTGGGCATCATCCAATCTGTTGAGGGCCTCAAGAGGGCAAAAAGATAGACGAAGATTAAATTAACTGCCTGACTGTTGAGCTGGGTCATTGATCTTCTCCTGCCCTCAGTGTTTCTGGTTCTCAGGGCTTCAGACCCAAACTGGGATCTACCCCATTGGCTCCTTGGCCTTTGAGCTATGCCAGTGGCTTTTTGGGGTGTCCAGCTTTCAGACAGCAGATCATGGGGACTTCTAAGTCTCCATAACTTTACAGTAAATCTCTCTCTCTCTCTCTGTATATATATATATACACACACACATATACAGATATATATACACACATATATGTACATGTAATAGATCATATATGTATGTATGTATATCTATGTATGTATATATGTACATATATAGATACGTATCTGTATCTAGATATATACGTATCTAGATATCTAGATACGTATCTATATCTAGATATATACGTATCTAGATATCTAGATATAGATACGTATCTATATATCTAGATATCTAGATATCTAGATATATATACACACACATATATATACTGGTTTTGTTTCTCTAAAGAATCCTGACTAATACAGTATACCCATTAAAAGCTATGTTTAGTCCCCAGTTCTTGGTTCCTCTTGGTTTTCAGTCCAATAATTAGGAGAATCTACAGTCCCCAGTGTCAAGGATGTAACATTTTCATTTCTACAAGATCACTTATTTTGAGTAAGCCACTGACCTTTGTGATTTATACATGTAGCCCATGCATAAATATGTAGTATCTACTGTGCTAGTTCTGAGTTACAGTGAAAAATAAGTTGGACAAGCTGTTTTCCCTTAGGGTTCTATAGCATTTAGATTTTGTTGAGGGATACAGACAAGCAAGCAGACAATTACAATGTCGAATGGTAGCTGCTGTGTTAGCAGAAGTCCAGGTTCTCTGGGAGCATATTATGCATCTTTTAAAATCAGGTGTTTGTGGAAAACTCACCTTAAAAGTGTATCTCTTCTCTGATAGTTTCTTGAACTTGTCATTTTTCCTTTTCTTTGGGCATTTAACTGGGCCAACCAATGACCTACTTTTCCTGATCCTTGATGTAACCCTGCCTTGCAGTCAGAATTGGTGGAGAAATGGAGAAATATAGAACATGGGAGCATTTTTCTGGAGGAAGTGACATCTAGGCAGAAACAGCAAGACAGAAATTAACCATATGAAAATGGAAAAAAAGAGGAGAAAGAGGGTATCCTAGGCTAAAAGAAAAACGTGTGTGAGAACCTAGAAGAGCATGGACTCTTTAGGAAATTAAATTGGCTATCTGCAGCCTGAGCTACTTTTTATTTTATTTTATTATTATTTTTTATTTTTTTATATTTTTTAATTATACTTTAAGTTCGAGGGTACATGTGCACAACACGCAAGTTTGTTACATAGCTATACATGTGCCATGTTGGTGTGCTGCACCCATTAACTCGTCATTTAACATTAGGTATATCTCCTAATGCTATCCCTCCCCCCTCCCCCCACCCCACAACAGGCCCGTGTTTAATGTTCCCCTTCCTGTGTCCAAGTGTTCTCATTGTTCAATTCCGACCTATGAGTGAGAACATGCAGTGTTTGTTTTTTTGTCCTTGCGATAGTTTACTGAGAATGATGGTTTCCAGCTTCATCCATGTCCCTACAAAGGACATGAACTCATCATTTTTTATGGCTGCATTTAATTTGTGTTGCTGTGTGAGAAGAATGGTGAATTGGAGGGCAAGGCTTATCAAGATCACACTGGTATCATCTCCAATCCTGAAATCACCATCTTCCTTTTTCTTCTTGTGTATGTTACAAAAATAATCCTCACTCACTGTTAAAATTTTCTAAAGTATACAAAATGAGACATAAAAATTCCACTCAACATTTATCAATTTCCTTTTTCAAAGCAGTGCTGTGGTTTAAATGTGTCCTCTAAAAGTTCATGTGTTGGAAACTCAATCCCCCTGCCCCCATGAATAAATTAATGGATTAATTATGTATCTGCCCTCATGAATGGACTAGTGCCACTATTGTAGGAGTGGGTTTCTTATCACAGGAGTGGCTTTGTCATAAAAGTAAGCTTTCTCTTTCTCTCTTGCCCTCTCACTACGTGATGCCCTCCTACATGTGATGATGTGGAAAGAAGGCCCTCAACTGATGCTGGCACCATGCTCTTGGACTTCCCATCTTTCAAAACCAAGAGCTAAATAAGATTATTTTCTTTATAAATTACCCAGTCTGTGGTATTATGTTATAGCAACAAAAAAATGGTTTAATAAAGTGGTGTCAATAGTGTGTTTTCTGCAAGCCTTATCTTCACTTCCTTTTTAATGCCGTTACATTCACAAACTGTATATAGTCTTGGAGTTTTTAAAGCATAAATTATATCTATCTATCGATCTATAGATGTAGACCTCTTCCCTTTTTCTGTTTGAAATATTTTCTGAAAATCTTTTTACATCAGCATACATGAATCTACATTATTATTTTGCTATTTGCTTAGCTGGATGAGCCATAATTTTGGGTGGCTGTTACTTCACCAGTTATCCCAGTTACAGATTACTTTTCTTCTAAGGGGGTGGGGCACTGGGGTGCCTCTTGAGAAATCAGTGGTCTGCAGGATAATGGGGAAAATAATTAGAAGTCCTTAGTCAAGGCTTATATAGAGACTATCTGCACCTGAAACCTTCTCCCTAAAACACCACCTCCTGCTCAAAGCATTTTCCTTTCCTACTTTTACAAAAGCCCTTTAGGCTGCAAGTTTTTGTCTGCCATGCCTCTCAATAATGCCTTTGATATTTGCCTTAATGTGATTTCATTTGGATAAATGTATCTGAGGGGGAGAAAGGCAGGGAAGCATCCAATGGGATTTGCCCCAGAACCTGCCCACTCTCTTTTTCCATCTGTGCTTCAGATGAAACACAGTCAGTTGCTTTTGGATGCAATTTAAATGATAATAAGGCTGTTAGAAATATAAATAAGGTGGGGAAAGGAACTTGGGAAATTCACAAAAACAGGCAGAATGCAGTTGACAGGAAGCAGAGAGTGGAGGTACCTGGCTGTGCAAGCTGACAGTAAAATAACATATGTTTGAAGGACCCCAGGCTCAGAGAAATTTATTTGAATTTGTTAACTGTATTATTTTTTATTCCTGTCTTTGCCAGCTTTATTGGCATATGTTTTCAGGATCAAGAAAACAGGCAGTCTGACTTACTGTTTAAAAAAAGTATCTGCACTTCACCTTTTACTTTACAGTTTTTATAAAAGATGGAATCATTTTATCCCTCCAGATGATCACAAAGAAGAATTGGATATCAGTTTTCTGTTACTGTTTTCAACCAAAAATGGTGTTGACTGAGGCAGATGTGATCATTGGAGAGTAGATTGTTCAAGGCACCCTAGGAAGGCTGGAGTTGATAGGCAAGAGATAAGAACATGAGGACCTGGGCTAGGGCCAATGTTGAGAGGGCCCAGGAGATGACAAAAAAAGGAAGGCAGACTTAAGAGGGCAGGAGCCAGAGCAGAAAACAGGGCAGAAATTGAGAGACAGATCAATCAACCTGGTCAGGGACAGGAATAAAGAAGCCTAAAGACCATTCAAATAGACTGCCAGTGGACCAGGTTAAGTGCCCAGGGAACAGGATTGGCAAAAAGAATGCCTCTGTTGAGAAGTTACACTACTGAAATGAGTTACACCAAAATTGCCTGATCTTAGAGTGAGGTGAGAAGAGGTTGATTTTAGTGGGGTAGATTAAAGGACTCTGAGGGAAGCAGAGCAATGGGTCAATTCTCAGATATAAAGCATTTCGGTCCTCATTCTTCCCAGTCTACTGGGTATTTAACCACCCTTTTGTAGAACTGAAAGTTCACGCAATCTGTACCTTATATTCTTTTGAGCCATTTATTGTTTTAAAGTACAGTAGCTATAGATACGGTAAGAGGAGAATAGAGTCAATTTTAGTTGCAGTGGGCAGAGAGAGGAATGTCATGGTTCCTGAATATGGATAATACTTGTAACAAGAGTGCTGTGAGGCTTAAGAGCCTTAACAATGGTGCAGAGCTTTATGAACATGTCTTCTAGTTTCTTGAAGAGATGGATCAGTATAGTAATATAGGTGCACATCCTTTCCAGACATCTCTTTTGAACAGGCTAGTCATTGGGATGCCAAGTGTTTACTTGCTTATTGTAATTGACTTTGCTCCATTATACTTTGTGGGTAGCTCAGAATTTACTTAGGACAGTAGTTTCTAAATTTTATTTTTAACAGTAGGTTTTTTTTTTTTAATCAAATGGAATCTCACATAGAGCTGTACGATTTAAACATATGTTAGAATATTTTAAGTTCAAATCCACCCTATTTCAGCACATGAATAAAGTTTTGATGAATGCAAGCCTTTAAAATACGGGCTTCTATGTGACAGTTGTATTCTTATGTTCAGCTTTCACATCTAACTTATTCTTCTGTAAGATTTTGGTTGCACAGTGTAGAGACATTACTAATTCACATAGATGAATTGGAAATAAAAACAGCATTTCTGATAGCTCAGCTTGCAGTCTCAGGGGACTCTTGAGATAAATAAAATGGTAGGAGTCGCTACCAATCAATGTCTGCACCAAAAACTAAATCATCTGGCAGCAAAAATTAGCACTGTATGTGCTAATCTGGTGTATATTCCATTTCGGTGTGTTATTTTACTACGTTTGAAAGATATTTAAAAATATAGGCCGGGCACAGTGGCTCACGCCTGTAATCCCAGCACTTTTGGAGGCTGAGGCAGGTGGATCACCTGAGGTCAGGAATTCGAAACCAGCCTGGCCAACATGGCAAAATGCTATCTCTACTAAAAATGCAAAAATTGGCGGTGGGTGCCTGTAATCCCAGGTACTCGAGAGGCTGAGTCAGGGGAATCACTTGAACCTGGGAGGCAGAAGGTGCAGTGAGCCAAGATGATGCCACTGCACTCCAGCCTAGGTGACAGAGTTAGACTCCATCTCAAAATAAATAAATATAAATAAATAAATAAAACTTATTATAATTCAAACTGAGTGCTTTTGGAATCACCATAACATCTTTGAAGAACCTTAGAGGTTTTCGAAATACAGTTGTAAAGCCTTTGGCCTAATAAGGTGTCTGCTCTAGGAACAGCATAGTGAGAGATGAGTCAGGGAACTGAATCAAAGGAAAAAACTTGTAAGAAAATGGTGTTGTCAATCAAGCCGGATGATCATGTAAGCAAGTTCCATGATTCATAAAAGGGTTACTCAATTGTTTTTTTGGATGATGCAACAATGTAAACACTGGCTACCTGACTACGAGTGCTTGGGACAGGGTTGTGGTAGGGCAAAGTAGGCTCCTGACTGGAAAGCAAAGATTAAACTGCTTCAAAAGTATTTTTGTTTCCTTTCTTTCTCTTTGTATATTTAGTTTTTACTACAGTAGGTTTTCAATAAATATTAATTAAATTAAGAGGAATATGAATGGCGATCTTGATGAAGAATTAACAGAGGTAAGATATCCTCTGTGAGTATATTGCTGACCTCAGATACCATAAGGATACTTAGTCTATTCTGGCTGATATAAAAAAAATACTATAAATTGAGTAGCTATAAATAACAGGAATTTATTGCTCACAATTTGCAAGCCTTGGAAGTCCAAGATCCGGGTGCTGGCAGATAAAATGTCTGATGAGGGCCCACTTCCTGGTTCCTAGATGGTGCCTTCTTGCTGTGTCCTCACATGGTAGAATCGGGCCAGTAGTCTCTCTGGGGCCTCTTTTATAAGGCCAGTAATTCCATTCATGAATGCTCTGCTCCTGTGACCTAACCACCTCCCAAACGCCCCACCTCCTAATACCACTACCTTGGGGGTTAGGATGTCAACATATGTATTTTGGCGGGACATCAACACTCAGAACATAGCAGATGCCTTACACATAATTGCTGTACCATGTATGTTTATTGAATGAATGCAGAACTTTAATCTTGGAATCCAGGGCCTGTATATGTTTTTGTAGAGCTTCAAGCACTAATTTTTGTCTTCTTCAGCTGGCTTTACCCCATTACATTGGGCTTTCTTTTAAAGAATATGACTCAACTTATGACTGACTAATATAGTGCTAATTAACAGATGCCTTCCCTGTCAGTTCTAGGCCTGCCAGAACAAATGTCCCAACAAACTTTCTTTTGTGCTCATCTGCTTGTAATCAATTCCAACCTTAATTGCTTCTGATATTGCCTTTTGTTTTTCCTGGGTACACCTGGTTTTAGCAAATTGCGCATCCTCTTAACATATGCCCCTCAATGACGTTGAGCCCCTCCCACCCCTGCCACAACAACTCATGTAATGCCTTTTTTTCATTAATCCTTTTTTATCATCATCCACTGTTTCCCTTGATATCCCCAAATGTGGAATAGTGAGGCTAAATTGTAATAATAGGCCACATTTTTTTCTTTAGCATTTACTATGTGCCAAGTATGGAGCTAAATGCTTCACATGCTTTATCTCCATCAAAAACCCAATGCAGTAGATACTGTATTTTCCCCCATTTTACAGCTGAGACAAATGAGGTCCATAAATAATAACTAACTTGAACAAAGTCACACAACTTGTTAGTGATAGCCAGAATCTGATTCCAAACACTATTTCCTAATTAATTCTTATAGTCACTCCCTACAAAACAGCTTGTTGAAAGGAAGCATATTATTAGCAAAAACGTCATTTTTTGTGATTCTGGCTAGAGTCCAACTTTTACATAGGCCTCTGGAATGAAGATCAGGACATCACCTTTTCTATCTCTACTGCTACTCCTAAAGGCAAATACCAATTCAATGTATTGTGTTTTATCAAATTTGAGGGTTAAGAGTGATTGTCTTAGTATATTCAGGCTACTATAATGAAATACCTTATGCTGGGTAACTTATAAACAGCATAAATTTATTGCTCACAATTCTGGAGGCTGAGAAGTCCAAGATCAAGGCACCAGCAGATTCACCAGTATCTGGTGAGGGCTTGCTCTGTACTTTGAAGATGATGCATTCTAGCTGTGTCCTCATGTGGCAGAAGAGGGGAATGAGCTCTCTTGGGCATCTTTTGTAAGGGAATTAATATTATTTATGAGGACAGAGCACTCATGACTTAATTGCCTTCCAAGAGGCCCCTACTATTGTGGAGATTTTAATAAATGAATTGTGGACAGGTAGATTGGGGGGAGGGCAAACATACATACCATAGCAATGGTTCTTCCTATTTCAGGAACTATAATTATAAGGGACACTGAGAGGGTAAGAGGCTGTCCCAGAGTCACATATCAAAGGTGTGGCAGAAGTGGGAAACAAACCTGTGGGTTGTCAATCCTGGTCCACCTACACTCATAGGCTACGCCTAGATAAGGGACATGGAGAATTTCCGGATGTATTTGAGACTTCCATATTGCTCTGAAAAAATATCTTGAGTGAGTCCTCTTCCTTTCCTTCCAATATCCCCTCAACTAAATTTTTCCTCAGCAAAACTGAGGAAAATCATATCCTATTTATTCCCATTTTCCATGAAATTTTGTAGTGGGTTCCAACCTCTTCTACAGACTTATTATTTCCTGTTTGTCTCTATCTCTTCTTCCCTAGTCTGGAAAGTTTTATGCTAATACTCCTAACACTTAGTGAGCAGACTTGAGGTGCTCCTGCCTTCTCCACACACAGGCATAAGAATGGCAAGGTTTGTGGCCTGTGTTGACTATGTGAACACAGTGCCTGCTTAGGACCCTTTGAGGTGATACGGTTATGTTTCCTAAGGCAGCCTATACAAGGTCTATATTATGACTTTGAGGATAGTAACTAAATATAGGGACAGGCTGGAAGCTATGGTTGAGAAAGCAAAGAATATGCAGAAGTCTAGGTCAGCAACTGAGTGGGTGATTCTTGTTTGCATTTATGAGAGTTTTATCCAGACCACCTGAGGAGGTGGAATTCAACATATGCTTGCTCCCTTCCTGGATTGTTAGACATTGTCTTCCCCCAAACCTGTTAACAACCACTATTATTTACAGGATTGTGACATACCCCTTTTTTACAGGAGGAAAAAAAAAATAATTAACATCAGTTAAATATACCTTAATCATATGTGTCTGGTATATTATGTGCCAAGCATATAGTGTTAAGGTGTATTAATTCATATAATCCATGCATATACTCTAGAAAGTAAGTACAATTGTTATTATCTCAATTTTTCATTTCATTCATTTTCAACTGAGGCAGAAAAAGAGCAGCTTGCCCAAGATCACATAGCCACTAAATGGTAGAAGTGGGGCTAGAGTTAAAGCAGTGACTCCAGAATCCACTTCTTTACTTAGTCTGCTATACTGCATCTCAGAAGCATGATCACTCAGATTCCAATGAACATGGTATCTTAGTACATTAGGGCTGCTGTAACAAAACTACTATAGACTGAGAGCTTATAAAGATATCTCCCTATATATAGATAGATATCTCTATCATCTATCTATCTATCTATCTATCTATCTATCTATCTATCTATCTCCTACAATTCTGGAGGCTGGAATGTCCAAGTTAAAGGTGCTGGCACATATAGTGTCTGGTGAGGGCCTGCTTCTCGGTTCATTGACAGCCATCTTCTTGCTGTGTCCTTACATGGAAGAAAGAGTGAAAGAGTTCTACAGGGTCTCTTTTATAAGGTCACTGATCCCATTCATAATGATAACACAGGGTAAATCAAAATATATGTGTTGGGCTTCTATCTATATTTTACAATAAGCCACTTTAGTTTTTTCTTTCTGTTCAGGAAACAGATAATACAAAAGTAATCCTGGGACCCTGGTAGTAACTGAGACATCTGCAAGGAACTGAAAGGACACAGTCTGTAAGGAGTTGAAGTTGAAGGAGTAATGTAGCAACCCTAAGAGATCGCTAGAATTAATCGCTGCTCTAACATTTCCTAGAGCTCTCCTGATGCCTTCAAAGAAAGTGATATGTTCTTGGCCTTTTATATACTTCATTTATTCCTCACAATAACCTAATTATGTAGGTATTCCTTTTGTCCCCCCCCGCCCCCCCCACCTATCAGAAGAAGGGACTCAAGTCCTGAGAAGGCAAATATTTTGTCCAAGGTCTCAGAACTGGTAAGTGGCAGCGCAGCCTGGATTTAAACTCAGGCAGTTTGTTTTTAGAGCCCACATATTTAAATGTTGCAAATGGTAGAAAATCTAGAGTTCAAAAGCTCATGCAAACAAAGCGTCAGAGCAATGAGTCAGCAATCTGGGGAAAGTAATATCCTGAAGGACCAAACTATTGAAAAGCAAACCCAACAGCCGGTCAAAAGGTCAATGTCAGAATCGCCTCAAGCAATGACAAAGCAAAATGAATTAGAAAACACTCTTGAGGAATAGTAAAAGGAAATTTGAATTTTACCTGTCCCAGCTAGCAAACACCATGTATGTTTCCTATTAGTGCAAAGACCAGTCCAGTGGTATAGCTAGCCTAAGAGCTGTAGGGAGAAGTAGGTTCAGTAGAAACGACTGAATGGACTGGCAGTAGCAGAGAAGAACATATTCAGATAAAGTCTTGCTAGAGACCATTTAGAAAATAATAGAATCATGGACTATTAGAAATCAGAAAAAATACTAGATTCCTCTATACCACATTTATTCTTACGTCATTTTTTATGACATTCCTGTGAAAAGGTCACCTAGTGCCTGCTCAAACACTATCTCCTGGGGAAGCCTGTGTGGTTTTCAGGCAACTTTCATGTTTCAAAATTTACTTACGTTGAGCTGAAATCTACCTCCGTGTACTTTCCTTCTTTGGGCCTCAGTTATTTGCTCCTGGAGCACATTTGAATAAGTCAAACCTCTGTCCACATGGCAACACCCTTTTGGGGCACATTTTGGAGAGAAATGGGGGAGGATAAGTTGTGCTATTAGCTTAACCTGATTGGAAGAGTAAGCATAGGCTGACTTTTCTCATGAAAAGTCTGTTTTCTTTGATCATGGAACGTATAGTTCATTAATCCATGACTTCTCCACAAGGGGATTTTATTTTGGAATTGCTATCGTCTGAACTCATTCTTATGGATCTTCTAAAACACCCTCAAAGCAGTTCATTCCCATGGTAGGCTCAGTTGTAGTTTGACTTTGTTTATTTACTTCTGGCCCTGAGATCTTGGCTCTATTCAGTGAACAGTATGAGGAAGCAATTCCTGTTCCAAATGAAGGTAAATCCTAGCAAACTCTCTCTTTCTTTCACTATTCCTGCAATTATTACATACATCTCCAAATATATTCTTTCTTTATAGCTAACCTAGTAATTCAGAACAAACATTCAGTATTTACAGAGATACACTATAAGTGAAATAAGAACAGAAAGAACAGGCTTTGTCTTATTTTGTTGATGACATTAATAGCTAAATAAGTAAGATAAAATAATACAGGTTAAATTGGATTCTGTGCCTGAGTCCAAAAAAAAAATAATATAAGCTAAGGGTCACACAAAAAGTTATGCATTCTTTGTTTTGTGTGTGATAGAGAGAGAGTTAGTACCAGACAGAAAGAGGAAAATGTCATACAGAGTTGTCTGGAAAGACCATCCAAGATATACAGCTTCTTGGCTTCTGTATGATGAGAAAGGAAGGAAAAATGGAAGCAATGGCAAGTATAGATGAAAACTAGAGCTTGTGAATCAAAATTAAGAAGGATGTATGAACCACATAAAGAGAGGAATTCCATACCAGATACTTGTGAATTTTTCCAACCAGAAGTCCTGAAAATTAGGAAAAAAAATGAATTAAGAAGTTGAGACAGTGTGAATTTAAGAATTAAAAAAAAGAATCATTGGTCCTAAATTGGAACTCAAAGAAGCAGAAAAAAATGATTTTCACAGAAGCTTGGAATAGTGTTTCAAGGGGTTCCTTTTCTTCCCCTTTGGTGTGTGTATGGGGGCAGGGGATCTGGCTTGGCAAAGGTCCAGCTGTCTAAAGATACTAGTGTAGTTTTTGTTATGGGGCACCTTGGAATGGTAGAGTGGGCAGGGGTGGGTAGCTGGCCAAACCTAGTTAAGGAAAAAAGGGAACGAGGAACACAGAAGGCTATAAAGAACAGAGGAAAGATCTTCCAGTTAGGCCACAAACTCTATTGGATCTTATAAGTACTCTTTCTCAGTTCTGCTGCTGTCAAAGTCAGATAAAGTACAAAGAAGGGCTATGAGGCAGTTTTGGTAAATGAATAGACATTAAGGGTACTGGGGAAGTAGATGGAAACACTCACACATGCACAGATATTCACACATATTCATACATCTATACAACACATACACACACATGCATACACACACACTCACTCATGAATGGCATTACTAGAGAATGGCTTATAACTTTAGCCAAAGAGTAATTTAGACCAAGGATGCAGTCCTATATGCTCTTCAAACATCAGTGGTGATCTGGATACTGAAAAATTGCCTTTAGCCCCAACCCACAGAGGGTGAATCCAGGATTCACAGACAGGCTGCATTCTCATAAGTGGATCTCATAAGAATTTAGATGTCTTGGAAGAGAGATATTCTAGGGTTTTTTCAGAGTCAGGGAGAAAGAAAAGTTACACCGAGTGCACAAGGCAAAGGGAGCTAGGCAGAATCTCTCTTCTCTATCCCTGCTGCTGTCAAGTACACACTCAAGAAGTCTTGAGTGTATATTGTGTGAGACATGAGGCAAACTTTTCTGACCCAATAATTTCACTGAAGATGATGAAAAGGATGAGTGGGTCCTTTCTGTTTCCAGTAGCAACAGTTGAATAACAGGAATGAAAACTCTCCTGCCTATGAGATATAAGATGGGAGAACAAAAGGTCAAGGGATAGAATCCACAATCAATGACTAATTGACCTTTCTACACTAAGGAGCTCTTGCTGGATTTTAAGATGTGATTGTTTAATCCCTCATAGTGCCACGTTGTTTATCATTTACCCCAGATAAGAAGTGCATTTTCTTGCTGATGCTTAAAATGCAAAGATATTCAACCCTGAACAAATTAAAGGCAACATAAAGTAAATGACCTTTATTCATTATGATGTTCTCAGATCTAGCTGAATAAAGAACATCTTTTTACACCTAAATTTTAAATGACAGGGTCCCTTAGATCAAAATCATAATGATATTTATCTTGTTATCTGATGCCTGTAAGAAGTTGAAGGGATTCCTAAATATAGTTGTCTCTATGTTTCAGACACATTTTTTCACTTTATTTGACAGTTATTAAGTACATTAATTTGCTGATGGTAATTTCAACATAACAACCATATAAAAATGTAAGTCTTGTTTTCTCATCGAAAAAGAAGAAACTGGCAAGTATCTTGAGAGCCATAAATCAAAATATTAAAGACTCTTCAAATACCATTTAGGGAGTGAGGTGGAATTCTGGGTATCAAAGTTCAGTTGGACAAGAAATATAATGTGGTTACAGTTAAAAGAATTTTTCTATGTGGTATTTCCCTAACCCAGATAGAGAGATATGGTAGTTTTACCAGAATAATCGGTAAGCAACAAATATATAGGTACAAGACAAGGTCTTGAAGTCTTCGTTGATTCTACCAAAACAAACTCATAAATAATGTGAAAAAGCTTATTGACACAGATAGCTTGAAAATCAAATAACTTGAGAGTAAACATTGACTTTCTTAGTAGAATGTTTTGTGAAGGCCCTGAATTTATTTCCTTGAGGTGAAGCTAATCAGTTTTGCTCTGTTCCATGGCTCTAGGCTGTACCCCCCTAGCTTTAGCTAGGTCTCCTGCAAATGCATATAGTTGGCCCCAAGGGAACTGAACCAAAGATCTGGAAAATGGCCTAAATCCACACACACCAATGGAAAAACAACTCAAAGTGTATTTCTTCTCCATAAATGTAGGGTAGCATATTATTAGTAACAAAAATATCACTTTTCTTCAAAAACTTTGATTTTAGGATATACATGGTTCTTAATGTGATTGTTAAAAGTCCCAAATGAGCCCCAGAGTATGCTAGGGATCAAGCATGACAGAACATTTTATTTATCCTGGCTGGTAGTATTATTCCTATCCATTGTTTTGAAGCAAAACAGGTGGATTTCTTGTTCATTTTAAGACTTTCCTTTTAGACACACCCATATAACATTCACATCCTGGTCCTATACAGTTCGTGTAATTTCACTTTATTACTTTCCTTTTTCTTTTTTTAAAAATAGTATTACCAAAATAATTTATGTGTATAGTTTAAAATATAATTTATGTTGAAAAATCAGTCCCTTTATTCATATCTCTCCACAGCTCAGTCCCATTTGAAACTTTTTGCTATTTCTTCATTTACCTTCATATTTCTAAATGACATACTATGTTGCATTTTCTTGACTTATTGACATTACACATTGCCTATTAACTTCTTATAATAAAATATAAGAATTTAAGCTCTCTAACTTCTCTCTCACACACATGCACTTCTGTTATTATTTAAAATAGTATGCCTATGTAAGTAGTGTTCACTGTTGAACTAAGTGTTCTACCATGATTCTATTTTTCTCTTGCAATTTTTAAAATCATAAATTGCTCTTTTTTGTTTTCAATTTCCCATGTTTTCTTTGTACTTAATTTCTCCTCAAATGCCCTTCTAGAATTCTCAATGACAATCATTATTTTTTAAAAGTACTCAAATACTCGGAAAAAGTTGAAAATCCCCCACCAGTTCCATTCTTCCCTGTAAGCTTCTTTCCCACAGTCCTGTATCCTCTTTTTTCTTTCCTTTTTTTTTGTTCTTTTTCAACTTTTATTTTAGGATCTGGGGGTAAATGTGCAGGTTTTTTACAAGGATAATATTGCATGACACTGAGTTTTGGGATATTACTGAACTTGTCACCCAGGTAGTGAACATACTACCCAATAGGTAGTTTTTCAGCCCTTTCCCCTCTCCTCCTCTCCCCTACGTTGTAGTCACAAGTGTCTATTGTTCTCATATTTATGTCTTCATGTACCTAATGTTGAACTCCCACTTATAAGTGAGAACATGCAGTATTTGGTTTTCTGCTTCTGCTTTTTTTTTGCTTAGGGCAATGGCCTCCAGCTACATTCATGTTTCAATCTAGAATGGATGTTCTCTGTTGTCTAGGAATGGGCCACAATTGTCCCATAACCTCCTTTCATCATTCTGTGTTGGATCACCTGTTCAATAGATTCCATTGTCTCTCTAGGTTTATTCTCTCACTTTGATAAAGCATATGCCACCTAAGAAAAGACACATGGAAAATAAAGTTTTGAGTTCTTATAATCAGCCCTTTAAAAATCCTATGCTGGTGGGAATGTAAATTAGTTCAGCCATTGTGGAAAGCAGTTTGGAAATTCCTCAAAAAGCTAAAACCAGAACTACCATTCAACCCAGCAATGCCATTATTGGATATATACTCAAAGGAATATAAATCAGTCTACCATAAAGACACATGCATGCTTATGTTCAACACAGCTCTTTGCACAGTAGCAAAGACATGAATTCAACCTAAATGCCCATGGATGGTAAACTAGATAAAGAAAATGTGGTATATACACACCATGAAATACTATGCAGCCATAAAATGAACAAGATCATGTCGTTTGCGCGGACATGGATGGAGCTAGAGGCCATTATTCTTAGCAAAGTAATGAAGGAACAGAGAGCCAAATACCACATATTCTCCATTATAAGTGGGAGATAAACATCAAGTACATATGGACACAAGAAGGGAAAAAGAGACACCAGGGCCTACTTGCAAGTGGAGGATGGGAGGAGGGTGAGGATTGAAAAACTATCTATTAGATACTCTACTTATCCCCTAAGTGACAGAATAATCTGTACACCAAACTCACTGTGACATGCAATTTACTTATACAACAAACCTGCACATGCACCCCTGAACCTAAGACAAAAGTTAAACAAATAAATAAAACAAATGAAAGGATAAAAGAAAGAGAAAAATCCTTTTAAAAAAGAATTTCTCTCAATTTGGAAAATTGCTTGGGCACTTCTTGGCTACATGGTTGATACATTATAAACTTGATTAACAGTTTTATATGTACGTGAGATGTGAGATGAGAGGTTGAACACTGCTGCTTTATGGGTTTGCTTGAATGGTGATCAGGCAAGAGCTGAACTCTTCATAGCCACCCTCCAAATGTCAGAGGCCTTTTTCTCTAAGGACCTTAGTTTCTCCGAGAATCTTTATCTACTACATCGTCCTGAGCAGAGTAGCAGTGATACATACCTAGCTGTTTCTAGGAACAGGGCAGGGGAAAGAAGTGAGGGTCCTAGTGCTCAATATGGGATTTTTACTTAATCTTGTTCTCATACCCATGACTTATCCTTGTCCTACACTACAGTCCTTGAGCCTGGAGCCTCCCAGTTCAATTCTTCCAGAGACTAAATCTCTCTTCTCTTGGGGGAAGAAGGGGTAGACACTACCTGCATGGATCAGAAGAGGAGAACTGGTGAGTTCAACCACTCTGTATATTATCTTTCAACCTGAAAATATCTCTTCATCTGAAAACAACTTTTTCAGTTGCAAGCCATTTCCTTACCTTCTGCAGTACCTAGTGCCTCCAGGCATTGAGCCTCAGATTCTGCAGAGATACTGGAGTTACTTCTCATTGTTTTTCCCCCTCTGCAGGCACTTAAGTTATAAATTCCATTTCTCTGCTAAATCAGTTAATACTTTTCTTTCCACTTTTCATTTTGTAAAAAAAAAAAAAAAACTCTTTTAAAATCTTTTGTCTCCTGTTGTCTCCTCTTCTATTTTCTTAGTTCCTGTCAGTTAATATCATCCATTACTCCTATCCATGGCTCTTAATAAAGGCTTAGGGAGAAAACAAGATTAACTCATGGTCAATTTGCCATATTTAACTAGAAGTCTGTTTATCCATTACTTTCCTATAAGCGTGGTGGTTTGCACATTCTTCTCTCCTTATCTATAATTACAGTTGATTTAGTGTGGCTTTGACCGAATGAACAAGAAAGCTGAATTAAAGTAGCCTTTATATAAAGATTAGTTCTTGATTCCAACTTAGCAATACTTCTTAGGGTCCTATAGTAAGTGGTTTTATTTTTCTCGACTTTAGGGGACATTATCAATATCATCTTGGGCCTATTACTAATTAGCAAATATCAGTGTACCCTTAATAAGTTGTCTTTCAAACACGTTGTTTCCTAAATGTTCTGGCAAGAGAATTATAAGGAGACATTAGCTTGAAATTCCACAAAAGTAAATCCAGTCATTTGTGTGATAAATTTTTAACTAACTTGCATTTATTAAATAAATTTAAACATAAGATAATCATGTATAGCTTCAAGTTCCACTCAAAAGTTTCCTGCAATTCTGCATACACTAATTCCTTAGTTATTTATTTAGAAATATCCCTGCTAGTGAGCAGTTACATAGCTTTCATTGTTTCCCACTTATTTAGGTAAGAATTATCTACAGCAGGAGGCTGGACTTCTTTTTTGAAAAGTGAAAGAGATGATTTGGAGATGGATTCAATAGAAACCCAAAACCCAGCATTACACAATATACTTATGTAACAAACCTGCACATGTACCCCCTGAATCTAAAATAATAAAAAACAACTTGTAAAAAAAAAGTGCAAGAGGAACACTGTATAATTCCCTTTAAAGCAATTATTATTTTGTTAAATGTCTTAAAGAATCGTAAAAGAAATAGTCTTTTTTAAAATAGTCTTTTTAAAAAAGCTATGATAGACAAAATTATAAGCACCAAATATATATCTCCTGGAGCCTCTGAATATGTATTGTTACTTGGCAAAGACAAATTAAGGTTGCGGATAGAATTAGGGCTGCCAATCAGCTGATCTTGGAATGAGGAGATTAGCTTAAATTATCCAGGTGGGCCCAATGTAATCACAAGGGTACTTATAATTGGAAGAGGGAGGCAAAAGAGAGTGTCAGAATAATGCAGAAAGATTTTACAAACCACTGCTAGCTTTGAAGATGGAAGAATGGGGGCCAGGAGCCAAGGAATGTGGGAAGTCTCTAGAAGCTAGAAAAGGCAAGAAAATGAATGATTCCCTGGAAACTCCAGAAAGGAATGCAGCCTTGCTGATACCTTGATGTTAGTCTAGTGAGACCTGTGTCATACTCCTGACATGAAGAATCATAAGATAATAAATTTTTGTTGTCTTAAGTCACTAAATTAGTGGTAACTTGTTACAGTAGCCATAGGAAACTAATACAGAAGTCATATACTGAAACTTCACTTTCTCCATTCAATATACATATTGAACGGGAATTAGTACCAATAACCATGCAGATAATATGGCAGCTACAAGGATGAAACATGAGGACCATGATCTTAGGGAACTTATAGACCAGTATATAAGATTTTGTGCTGTTTCAAGTGTGCTATGGATTGGTGGAAAGAGCCTCTCTCTCCCTCCTTCCCTCCCTCCTTCCTTTCTTTTTCTTTCTTTCTTTCTCTCTCTCTCTCTTTCTTTCTTTCTTTCTTTCTTCTTTCTTTCTTTCTTTCTTTCTCTTTCTTTCTTTTTCTTTCCTTCCCTTTTTTTTCTTTTTATTTTATTTTATTATTATACTTTAGGTTTTAGGGTACATGTGCACAATGTGCAGGTTTGTTACATATGTATCCATGTGCTGTGTTGGTTTGCTGCATCCATTAACTCGTCATTTAGCATTAGGTATATCTCCTAATGCTGTCCCTCCCCCCTCCCCCAACCCAGAACAGTCCCCGGAGTGTGATGCTCCCCTTCCTGTGTCCATGAGTTCTCATTGTTCAATTCCCACCTATGAGTGAGAACATGCGGTGTTTGGTTTTTTGTCCTTGCGATAGTTTACTGAGAATGATGTTTTCCAGTTTCATCCATGTCCCTACAAAGGACAGGAACTCATCATTTTTTATGGCTGCATAGTATTCCATGGTGTATATGTGCCACATTTTCTTAATCCAGTCTATCGTTGTTGGACATGTGGGTTGGTTCCAACTCTTTGCTATTGTGAATAGTGCCGCAATAAACATACGTGTGCATGTGTCTTTATAGCAGCATGATTTATAGTCCTTTGGGTATATACCCAGTAATGGGATGGCTGGGTCAAATGGTACTTCTAGATCTAGATCCCTGAGGAATCGCCACACTGACTTCCACAATGGTCGAACTAGTTTACAGTCCCACCAACAGTGTAAAAGTGTTCCTATTTCTCCACATCCTCTCCAGTACCTGTTGTTTCCTGACTTTTTAATGATGGCCATTCTAACTGATGTGAGATGGTATCTCATTGTGGTTTTGATTTGCATTTCTCTGATGGCCAGTGATGATGAGCATTTTTTCATGTGTTTTTTGGCTGCATAAATGTCTTCTTTTGAGAAGTGTCTGTTCATGTCCTTCGCCCACTTTTTGATGGGGTTGTTTTTTTTCTTGTAAATTTGTTTCAGTTCATTGTAGATTCTGGATATTAGCCCATTGTCAGATGAGTAGGTTGTGAAAATTTTCTCCCATTCTGTAGGTTGCCTGTTCACTCTGATGGTAGTTTCTTTTGCTGTGCAGAAGCTCTTTAGTTTAATTAGATCCCATTTGTCAATTTGGGCTTTTGTTGCCATTGCTTTTGGTGTTTTAGACATGAAGTCCTTGCCCACGCCTATGTCCTGAATGGTATTGCCTAGGCTTTCTTCTAGGGTTTTTATGGTTTTAGGTCTAACATTTAAGTCTTTAATCCATCTTGAATTAATTTTTGTATAAGGTGTAAGGAAGGGATCCAGTTTCAGCTTTCTACATATGGCTAGCCAGTTTTCCCAGCACCATTTATTAAATAGGGAATCCTTTCCCCATTTCTTGTTTTTGTCAGGTTTGTCAAAGATCAGATAGTTGTAGATATGCGGTGTCATTTCTGAGGGCTCTGTTCTGTTCCATTGATCTATATCTCTGTTGTGGTACCAGTACCATGCTGTTTTGGTTACTGTAGCCTTGTAGTATAGTTTGAAGTGAGGTAGCATGATGCCTCCAGCTTTGTTCTTTTGGCTTAGGATTGACTTGGTGATGCGGGCTCTTTTTTGGTTCCATATGAACTTTAAAGTAGTTTTTTCCAATTCTGTGAAGAAAGTCATTGGTAGCTTGATGGGGATGGCATTGAATCTATAAATTACCTTGGGCAGTATGGCCATTTTCACAATATTGATTCTTCTTACCCATGAGCATGGAATGTTCTTCCATTTGTTTGTATCCTCTTTTATTTCATTGAGCAGTGGTTTGTAGTTCTCCTTGAAGAGGTCCTTCACATCCCTTGTAAGTTGGATTCCTAGGTATTTTATTCTCTTTGAAGCAATTGTGAATGGGAGTTCACTCATGATTTGGCTCTCTGTTTGTCTGTGATTGGTGTACAAGAATGCTTGTGATTTTTGCACATTGATTTTGTATCCTGAGACTTTGCTGAAGTTGCTAATCAGCTTAAGTAGATTTTGGGCTGAGACAATGGGGTTTTCTAGGTATACAATCATGTCATCTGCAAACAGGGACAATTTGACTTCCTCTTTTCCTAATTGAATACCCTTTATTTCCTTCTCCTGCCTGATTGCCCTGGCCAGAACTTCCAGCACTGTGTTGAATAGGAGTGTATATATTTCTTATCTAGGAACATTGTTTCTTCCTTTTTGTTTTTTTTTTTGTTTTTATTTTTTAATTTGCAACTTTTATTTTCAGTTCAGGGGTACTTTTGCAGAATATGCAGGTTTGTTACATAAGGAAACGTGTGCCATGGTGGTTTGCTGCACAGATGATCCTATCACCCGGGTATTTTTTTTTTAATTTTTGAAATTCCCTTTTTTTTGGTTTTGATTTTTGTTCTTCAAAGGGCACTTTAAAAAATTTTATTTCAATAGATTTTTTTGTGAACAGGTGGTGTTTGGTTGCATAGATAAGTTCTTTAGTGGTGATTTCCGAGATTTTAATCCCAGCACCCCACTAGCTATTCTTCCTGATCCTCTCCCTTTTCCCACCCCCTGCCCTCCAACAGGCCTCAGTATGTGTTGCTCCCCCCATGTGTCCATGTGTTCTCATAATTTATCTCACACTTATAAGTGAGAACATGCAGTGTTTGGTTTTCTATTCCTGCATTAGTTTGCTAAGGATAATGGCCTCCAACTCCATCCATGTCCTTGCAGAGGACAAGATCTTGTTCCTTTTAATGGCTGCATAGTATTTTGTAGTATATATGTACCACGTTTTCTTTATTCTATCATTGATGGGCATTTGGGTTGATTCCATGTCTTTGCTATTGTGCAATGGACATACATATGTATGTGTCTTTATAATAGAACAATTTATATTCCTTTGGGTATATGCCCAGTAATGGGATTGCTGGGTTGAATGGTATTTCTGCCTTTAGGTCTCTGAGAAATCACCACACTTTCTTTCACAATGGTTGAACTAATTTACATTACCACCAACAGTGTAAAAGTGTTCCTTTTTCTCCACAACCTTGTCAGCATGTTGTTTTGATTTGACTTTGTTTTTGTTTTGACTTTTTATTAATAGCCATTCTGATTGGTGTGGGACGGTATCTCATTGTGGTTTTGATTTGCATTTCTCTAATAATCAGTGATGTTGAGCTTTTTTTCATATGCTTGTTGGCTGCATGTGTGTCTTCTTTTGAGAAGTATTGGTTCATGTCTGTATCAGTCCATTTTCAAGCTGCTGATAAATACATACCCAAGACTGGACAGTTTACAAAAGAAAGAGGTTTAATTGGACTTACAGTTCCACATGGCTGGAAAGGCCTCACAATCATGCTGGAAGGCAAGGAGGAGCAAGTCACATCTTACGTGGATGGCAACAGGCAAAAGAGAGCTTGTGCAGGGAGACTCCCATTTTTAAAATCATCAGCTCTCATAAGACCCATTCACTATCACAAGAACAGCATGGGAAAAACCCACTCCCATGATTCAATCATCTCCAAATGGGTCCTTCCCAAAACAAGTGGGAATTATGGGAGCTACAAGATGAAACTTGGGTGGGGACACAGAGCCAAACTATATCATTCTGCCCCTGGCCCCTCCCAAATCTCATACCTTCACATTTCAAAACCAGTCATGCCTTCCCAACAGTCCCCCAAAGTCTAAACTCATTTCAGCATTAACTCAAATGTCCACAGTCCAAAGTCTTATCTGAAATAAGGCAAGTCCCTTTTGCCCATGAGCCTATAAAATCAAAAGCAAGTTAATTACTTCCTAGATACAATGGGGGTATAGGCATTGGATGAATACAGCCATTCCAAATGGAAGAAATTGGCCAAAACAAAGGGGCTACAGGCTCCATGCAAGTCTGAAATCCAGGAGGTCAGTCCAATCTTACAGCTCCAAAATAGACTCCTTTGACTCCATGTCTCACATCCAGATCAGGCTGATGCAAGAGGTGGGTTCCCATGGTCTTGAGCAGCTCTGCCCCTGTGGCTTTGCAGGCTACAGCCTCCCTCCTTGCTGCTTTCACACGCTGGCATTGAATGTCTGCAGCTTTTCCAGGCAAATGGTGCAAGCTGTTAGTGGATCTACCATTCTGGGGTATGGAGCATGGTTGCCCTCCTCTCACAGCTCCACTAGACAGTGCATCAGTGGGGACTCTGTGTGGGGGCTGTGACCCCACATTTCTTTTCTGCAATGCCCTAGCAGAGGTTCTCCATGAAGGCCCTGCCCCTGCAGCAAACTTCTGCCCAGGCATTCAGGCATTTCCATACATCTTCTAAAATCTAGGCAAAGGTTTCCAAATCCCAATTCCTGATTTCCGTGCACTGGCAGGCTCAACATCACATGGAATCTGCCAAGGGTTGGGGCTTTCACCCTCTGAAGCCAGGAACCAAGCCCATTCAGCCATGGCTGGAGTGGTTGGGATGGAGGTACCAAGTCTCTAGGCTGCACACAGCAAGGGGACCTTGGGCCCAGCCCCTGAAATCACTTTTTCCTCCTAGGCCTCAGGGCCTGTGATAGGAGGAGCTGCTGTGAAGACCTCTGACATGCCCTAGAGACATTTTTCCCATTGTCTTGTGGATTAACTTTTGGCTCCTCTTTACTTATGCAAATTTCTGCAGCTGGCTTGGATTTCTCCTCAGAAAATGGAATTTTCTTTTCTATCACATTGTCAGGCTACAAGTTTTCCAAACTTTTATGCTCTGCTTCCCTTATAAAACTGAATGTGTTTAATGGCACCCAAGTCATCTCTTGAATGCTTTGCTTCTTAGGAATTCCTTTTGCCAGATACCATAAATCATCTCTCTCAAGTTCAAAGTTCCCCAAATCTCTAGGGCAGAGGCAAAATGCTGCCAGTCTCTTTGCTAAAACATAGCAAGAGTCACCTTTACTCTAGTTCCCAACAAGTTCCTTATCTCCATCTGACACTACCTCAGCCTGGATTTCATTGTCCATGTCATTATCAACATTTTGGTCAAAGCCATTCAACAAGTCTCTAGGGAGTTAGAAACTTTCCCACATTTTCCTGTCTTCTTCTGAGCCCTCAAAACTTCCAACCTCTGCCTGTTACCCAGTTCCAAAGTTGCTTCCCCATTTTCAGGTATCTTTTCAGCAGCGCCCCAGTCTACTGGTACTAATTTACTGTATTAGTCCGTTTTCATGCTGCTGATAAAGACATACCTAAGACTGGGCAATTTACAAAAGAAAGAGGTTTAATTGGACTTACAGTTCCACATGGCCGGGGAGGCCTCACAGTCATGGTGGAAGGCAAGGAGGAGCAAGTCGCATCTTATATGGATGGCAGCAGGCAAAAAGAGAGCTTGTGCTGGGAGACTCCCCTTTCTAAAACTATTAGATCTCATGAGACCCATTCTGTATCACAAGTACAGCACAGAAAAGACCTGCCCCCATGATTCAATCACCTCTGCTGGGTCCCTCCCACAACACATGGGAGCTACAAGATAAGATTTGGGTGGGGACACAGAGCCAAACCGTATCAATGTTCTTTGCCCACTTTTTAATTTTTTTTCTTGTAAATTTGTTTATGTTCCTTATAGATGCTGGGTATTACACCTTTGTCAGATGCATAGATTGCAAAAATTTTCCCCCATTTTGTAGGTTGTCTGTTTACTCTGCTGATAGTTTATTTTGCTGTGCAGAAGCTCTTTAGTTTAATTAGATTACATTTGTCAATTTTGACTTTTGTTGTGACTGCTTTCAATGTCTTTTTCATGAAATCTTTTCCATGCCTATGTCCTGAATGATATTGCCTAGGTTGTTTTCCAGAGTTTTTATAGTTGTGGGTTTTACATTTAACTCTTTAATCCATTTTGAGTTGATCTTTGTATATGGTATAAGAAAGGGGTCTAGTTTCAATTTTCTGCAGATGGCTAGTCAGTTCTCCCAGCACCATTTATTAAATAGGGAGTCCTTTCCCTATTGCTTATTTTTGTCAGGGTTGCCAAAGATCAGATGGTTGTAGGTGTGCTGCCTTATTTCTGGGTTCTCTATTTTATTTCATTGGTCTATGTGGATCAAAGTATTCTCTTAATCAAAAAGATACAAGGCAACTTTTAGCACAACTGGGCTTCAAAGGGTCAGGAGGCAAAATTAAACATGTAGAAAAGAAAACCTCTTGATTAGAAAAAGAAAGATAATGATGCAAACTGCAAATGTTGGTTCATGTTTATAATTTTTATTTTTCTGTCTTCTTAGCTTACAATAAGAGATAGATACACTGGCAGCGAAAAATTAAAGAACTATAAAAGTCTGGCAAATCGAAAATATGAGAAGTTGAGGTTAAATAGTAGCTAATGGTTGATTTTGTTGTTGCACCCATAGTCATCCAATTAAACAAAGATCTTTTTGTCATCTATTTTGTACTCAATAGGTTCTGTGGAATACAAAGATGATTAAGACCTAGTTCTTTTCATCAAGTAATTTTTAATCTAACATTTTGGTATGAATACTCATATAACTCTAATGCGGCCTGCTCAAGCGGTTAATAGATAGAAACATAGGGCCATACTATTCAGAGAGAGAGAGAGAGAGAGAGAGAGATTAAACTCATTTGTGGTGAGAGATCACATTCATTTTGCAAGGAGGGGTGGATTCTGGGATTTGACTCTTGGATGGCATTTTGGGACATTCCCTGGGGCAGGGAGTGGGGATCACAATGCCCTGAATGATGAGACCCAGGCCAAGCAGCATCTACCATAAACTGACTTAAGAGGACTTGAGCCTTAAGAGAACATCTAGGGTAGTCTGGCAGTGTTCCTCATGGCCTGTGGTGGCAGTGGCTACAGGGTAAGGCTTTTCTGCCTTTGGAAAGGGGAGGGCAGAATGGGAAGGACTGCATCTTGTGGTTTGAGTGCCAGCTCAGCTGCAATGCAATAGAATACTAGGTAGACTTCTAAGGTTTTTTAATTTAGGCCATGACTCCCAGATGAGAGCTTGTCATCTGGGACAGCTCTTCTGGATCCACCTGAGACCTGGGGGACCTCACCACCCTGAAGGGAGGAACACAGGCCTGGCTGGCTTTGAACCAACTGATTGTAGAGCCCCAGGGCCTAGAGAGAACATAGGCAGTAGTCATGGAGAGGTTATAGCAGGCCTTGGGTGAGACCCAGTGCTGTGCTGACTTCAGGTCTGATCCAGCACAGTCATAGTAGTGGGGGCCACTGGGGTGCTTGTGTTATTCCACACCCAGCTTTAGGTGGCTCAGAACAGAGAGAGAGAGAGAGAGAGAGAGAGACTGTTTGTTTGGCAGAAAGTAATGGAAGAGAAAAATAGTCACTGCCTGGTAACCCAGAGAATTCTCATCGATTTTGTCTAAGACCATCAAGGCAGTTACTTCTACAATTCCACAAGAACCACAGTGTTACTGGGGTGCCCTCTAAAGCAGATACAGATTAAGTCACAACACCCAGGTCCTTTCAGATATCTGGAAAGCCTTCCCAAAAATGATAGCTACAAATAAGCCCAGACAGTGAAGACTGCAATAAATACCCAGCTCTTCAATGCCCAGACAATAGCATCAACATCATGCAAGAAAACATAACCTCATCAGATGAACTAAATACAGCACAAGAGACCAATCCTGGAGAAATAGAAATATGTGACCTTTCAGACAGAAAATTCAAAATAGCTGTATTGAGGAAACACAAAGAAATGGAAGATAACACAAAAAAGGAATTCAGAATTCTATCAGATAAATTTAACAAAGAGATTTAAATAATTAAAATGAATCAAACAGATATTGTGCAGCAGAAAACAGCAACTGGCATATGGAAAACTGCATCAGAGTACTTTTATGTCAGAATTGATGAAGCAGAGGAAAAATATAGTGAGCTTGAAGAGAGGCTATTTGTGAAAACACAGAGGAGACAAAAGCAGAAAGAATAAAAAACCATGAAGCATGACTACAGGATCTACAAAATAGCCTCAAAGGAACAAATCTAAAAGATATTTTCCTTAAACAGAAGGTAGAGGAAGAAATAGGGGTAGGAAGTTTATTCAAAGGGATAATAGCAAAGAATTTCCCAAACATAGGGAAAGATTCCAATATCCAAGTACAAAAGGTTATAGAACACCAAGCAGATTTAACCCAAAGGGGACTATCTCAAAGTAATTAATAATAAAACTCCCAAAGATCGAGATTAAAGAAAGGATCCTAAAAGCAGCAAAAGAAAAGAAACGAATAACATACAATAGAGCTCCACTAGGTCTGGCAGCTACCCTTTCAGTGGAAATCTTTAAAGCCAGGAGAGAGTGGCATGATATATTTAAAGTGTTAAATGGAAAAACCTTTAACCCTAGAATAGTATTTCTGACAAAATTACACTTCAAACATGAAGGAGAAATAAAGACTTCCCCAGACAAAAGCTGATGAATTTCATCAACATCAGACCTATCCACAAGAAATGCTACACAGAGTACTTCAATCAGAAAGAAAGTGACATTAATGAATGATAAATAATCACCTGAAGATACAAAACTCACTGGTACTAGTAAGTACACAGAAAAACACAGAGTGTTATAACACTGGAACTGTGATGTGCAAACTACTCTTATTCTAAATAGAAAGAATAAATGAGGAACCAGTCAAAAATGATAACTACAACAACTTTACAAAACATAGTACAATAAGATATAAATAGAAACAACAAAAAGTTAAAAAGCAGAGGTAAAACTTTAAGGCATAGCATTTTTTTCAGTTTTTTTGTTTGTTTATGTAATTAGCATTACATTGTAATAAGGTTAAAATATTGGATAAGATAGTATTTGTGAGCCTCATGGTGAACTCAAACCAAAAAACATACAAAGGAGATGCAAAAAATAGAAGGCAAGAAATTAAATCATATCTACAGAGAAAATCACCTTCAGTAAAGGAAGACAGGAAGGAAAGAAAAATGAAGAGAAAACCAGAAATTAAATAACAAAAAGGCAGGAGTAAGTTCTTATCAATAATAACATTAAATGTAAATAGACTAAACTCTCCAATTAAATGACACACATGAGTTGAATGGATGAAAAAACAAGACCCATTGATCTCTTGCCTACAAGAAACACACTTCACCTACAAAGACACATTTAGACTGAAAATAAAGGGTTGGAAAAAGATATTCCATGCCAATGGAAACCAAGAAAGAGCAGGAGTCACTATACTTATATCAGACAAAATAGATTTCAAGATTAAAAAATATAAGAAGAGACAAAGAATGTCACTATATAATGAAAAAAGGATTGATTTGGCAAGAGGATAAAACAATTTTAAATATATATGCACCCAACACTGGAGCAGCTAGATATATAAAGAAATGTTTTTAGAGATAAAGAGAGAGAGAGGGCTGAATACAATAATAGCTGGAAATTTCTGCATAACACTTTCAACATTGGACAGATCTTCCAGATGGAAAAAAAGAAACATTAGATTTAATCTGCAATGTAGACAAAATGGATCTAATAGATAATTACAGAACATATCATCCAAAGGCTGCAGAATACTCATTCTTTTTCTTAACACATGGATTGTTCTCCAGGATGCACTGTACGTTATATCACAAAACAAGTCTTAAAATGTTCAAAACATTTGAAATAATATGACACATCTTCTCTGACTAAAAGGACATAAATCTAGAAATTGATAATGAGAAATTTTTGAAACGATGCAAATACATGGAAATTAAACAATAAGCTCCTGAATGACTGGTGGGCCAATGAAGAAATTAAGAAGAAAATAGAAAAAATTTCTTGAAAATACGATAATAGAAGCATAACATGCTGAAACCTGTAGGATACAGCAAAAATAGTACTCAAAAGGAAGTTTATAGCTAGCCTACATCAAAAAAGAGGATAAACTTCAAATAAACAACCTTATGATTCTTCTTAAAGAAGTAGAAAAGCAATAGCAAACCAAACAAAAAATCAGTACAAGAAAAGAAATAATAAAGATCAGAGCTGAAACGAACAAAATTGAAATGAAGAAAACAATACAACAGATCAATAAAACAAAAAGCTGGATTTCTTTTTGAACTTCAACAAAATTGACAAACCTTTAGCAAAAATAACTAGGAAAAAAGAGAAGATATAAATAAATAAAATCAGAAATTAAAAAGGAGACATTACAACTGATACTGCAGAAACTCACAGCATCATTAGTGGTTAGTCTGAGCAACTCTAAGACAATAAATTGGAAAATCTTATAGTAATGGACAGATTTCTAGACACATTTAACCTACCAACACTGAACCAGAAAGAAATTCAAATCCTGAACAGTTCAATACCAAGTAATGAGATGGAAGCCATAATAAAAATCTCCCAGAAAAAAAAAAAAAAAAAAAAAAAAGCCCGGGACCTCATGGCTTCACTGATGAATTCCACAAAACATTTAAGGAAGTTCTAATACGAATCCTACTCAAACTGTTCCAAAAAACAGAGGAGAAAAAAATACTCCAAATTCATTCTATAGGGCCATTATTACCCTGATACCAAAACCAGACAAAGACCTATCAAAAAAAGAAAACTACAGGCCAATATCTCTGATGAATATTGATGCAAAATTCCTCAACAAAATATTAGCAAACAGAATTGAACAATACATTAAAAAGATCATTTATCATGACCAAGTGGGATCTATTCCTGGGATGCAAGGGTGGTTCTACATATGCAAATCAATGTGATACATCATATCAACAGAATGAAGGAAAAATCCTGTATGATCACTTCAACTGATGCTAAAAAAGCATTTAATAAAATTCAACATCCCCTCATGATAAAAACTCTCAAAAAACTGAGGATAGAAGGAACATACCTCAACATAATAAAAGCCATATATGACAGACCCACAGCTAGTATCATACTGAATGTGGAAAAACTGAAAGCCTTTCCTCTAAGATCTGGAACATGACAAGGATGCCCACTGACACCACTGATATTCAACATAGTACTGGAAGTCCACAATAGAGCAATCAGACAGAAAGAAATAAAGGGCATCCAAATTGAAAAGGAAAAGTATTAGAACCAATAAACAAATTCAGTAAAGCTGCAGGATACAGTATCAGCATATAAAAATCAGTAGCATTTCTACATGCCAACAGTGAACAATGTGAAAATAAATAAAAATGTAATCCCATTTACAGTAACCACACATAAAATTAAATACCTAGGAATTAACTTAACAAAAGAAGTGAAAAATCTCTATAAAGAGAACTATAAAACACTGATGAAAGAAATTTGAGAGGACACCAAAAAGTGGAGAAATATTTCATTTTCATGGATTGGAAAAATCAATATTGTTAAAATGTTCATAGTACCCAAAGCATCAACAGATTCAGTGCCATCCCTATCAAAATACAAATGACATTCTTTACAGAAATAGAAAGAATTTTCCTAAAATTTATATGGAATCACAAAAGACCCAGAATACCCAAATCTATCCTAAGAAAAAAGAAAAAACTGGAAAAATCACATTGCCTGACTTCAAATTGTACTACAGACGGAGCTATAGTAACCAAAACAGCATGGTATTGGCATAAAACAGGCACACAGACAAATGGAACAGAATAGAGAACCCAGAAACAAATTCACACACCTCCAGTGAACTCATTTTCGACGGAAGTTGCAAGAACATACACTGGGGAAATTAGTCTGTTCAATAAATAATGATGGGAAAACTGGATATCCATATGTAGAAGGATGAAAGTAGACCCCTTTCTCTTACCATATACAAAAATCAAATCAAAATGAATGAAATACTTAAATCTATGACATCAAACCTTGAAACTACTACAAGGAAACATTGGGAAAAATCTCCAGGACATTGGTCTGGGCAAAAATTTCTTGAGCAATACACCACAAGCATAGGCAGCCAAAGCAAAATTGTACAAATGGGATCACAGCAGGTTAATAAGCTTCTGTACAGCAAATGATACAATCATGAAGTGAAGAGACAACCCACAGAATGGGAGAAAATATTTGCAAACTATCCATTTGACAAAAGATTAATCACCAGAATATATAAGGAGCTCAAACAACTCTACAGGGAAAAATCTAAGTTGATCAAAAAAATTGGCAAAAGATCCGAATAGACATTTCTTACAGAAGACATAGAAATGCAAAACAGGCATATGAAAAAGTACTCAGCATCATTGATCATCAGAGAAATGCAAATCAAGACTACAATGAGATATCATCTCACCCCAGTTAAAATGGCTTTTATCCAAAAGACGGGCAGTAACAAATGCTGGCAGGGATGTGGTGAAAAGGGAACCTTTGCATACTGTTGGTGGGCATGTAAATCAGTACAACCACTATGGAAAACAGTTTGAAGGTTCCTCAAAAAACTAAAAATTGAGCTACCACGTGATCTGGCAATTCTACTGCTGGGTATATACCCCAAATAAAGGAAATCAGTATATTGAAGATTTATCTGCACCCTATATATTGGTTGCAGCAATCTTTACAATAGCTAAGATTTGGCAGCAACCTAAGTGTGCATCAACAGATGAATGTATAAAGAAAATGTGGTAGTTATCTACAATGGACTACTATTCAGCCATAAAAAATGACATCCTGTCATTTGTAATAACATGGATGGAACTGGAGATCATTATGTTAAGTGAAGTTACAGAAAGACTGTAACTGGCTGACTTCACTTTCTCACTTATTTGTAGTATCTAAAAATCAAAGCAAATGAACTCAGACATACAGAGTGAAGGATGGTTACCAGAAGCTGGGGAGGGTAGTAGGGGGCTTAATGAAGCTGTGGTTGGTTAGTGAGTACTGCAAAAAAAAAAAAAAGAATGAATAAGTCCTTGTATTTGATAGCACACCAGGGTGACTACAGTACATAATAATTGAATTGGACATTTTACAATAAATAATAGAGTATAATTGGATTGTTTGTAACTCAAAGAATTAATGCTTGAGGGGTTAGAATACCCCATTCTCCATGATGTGCTTATTTCACATTACATACCTTTATCAAAACATCTCATCTGCCCCGTAAGTATACAAACCTAATTTGTGCCCGCAAAAATTAAAAATAAAAAAAAATTTAAAAAACTGAATCTCTGCCCTCAAAGAGCTCACAGTGTTTTGTGGACTATGACAAGGTTACATACAAAATGCAGGTCAACTTTAGAACATAACTTTCCTCATCTCTGAAAATGGAGCTTGGAATGGATGGGCTTGTGGTGAGACAAATTACTGAATGTGAAAGAATGTGTGAGACAAATTGCTGAATGTGTAGGTGTGTGGATTAGTTTTGGGTTCTCTATTCTGTTCCATACAGTTAAAAGTATGAAGACTGATATATGTTCCATAATGTATTCTTGTGAATCTGGCGATTATTCCTCACTTGTATTTTCCCTTCTGCATGGCTTCAAGAAGTCTCTCTGGCCAGAATGAGCTACGGTAAGTGCCTGTCCTGTCACCTGCTGTAGTGATGAGTCAAATGAATGTCCTAACTCTAACACATTGGACTGGCTCTCTGACTCTTGGCTATAAGTACTATTTGTAGAGTAAGTGTATTTCTACTCCATTCACCCACTGGGAAAATGGATTTTTAGCTGGTAATACTTAGGGACCTGAACACCCAGTCTGAGCTATTTCTGCTGGGTCCTCTGAGCAGTCTGTTGTTTCACCAGACTGCAACTGTTCTCCAAAGTGACATTTGTTAGGCTTGTAAGCTGATGTATTTTCTTCAAAGTGCAATGTGAAGCAGCAAACTTAAGGATTTCAGAAATCTATATAGGGATAACTTTTACTGAAAATATTGCTATTAATGCAAAGGCTTTCACCTAAGAATAATGGAACAAATGCCAGTTTACAGCTTAACTGCTTTTAGAAGAAGAGGGAATGGGCTTTTGAAATTGATTTTTTGGGTGAACACAATTTGTGCAAAATTTGCCTATCAATTGGACTTGTGACAGCTTTTAGCTATGTTTGAAACACCAGAGAAATTTCTCTTTTGTTACTTGAAGGGAAAGTGGCTACATTGATTTGGGTTATTTGTCTGGAAACCTGTCTTGCTCTCTGGAAAACTGTCTCTCTGGATGCATAAAACAGCCTTTTTTAAAAAGATGGAGCTCTGGGCCATGGCTACCTTATATAATTATGACATGCACAATATTTATCAGCAATAGTTTCTCTTTGGAAATATTCTGGCTGAATTGCAGTGGTTTATCCTTATTTCTAAATAAAAAGTTCTGAGTGGGTTGTGACAACTGCCAGACAGGTGTTATTTAAACAGACAAACAAACCAAATGATGAAATAATTCTGATTACATTTTCAAAGAAGTCAGCTCAGGTAGCTAGAATAATAATCCTGAACATTGACCTTCCCCCCAACAACTTGCACCTGAGGAAGTTGAGTGACAGCTCTCTAGGGGAGGGGATAGACCTACTTAAACTATTGCTCCTCTAAAATTATATAGGAGATGGAAAGAACACAAAGGTTAAATTCCCCACCCCCACCCTCCATAACTTGCCTATTTCCATCTAGTAAGTAATGAGTGAATTGGAGGAAACTTAATGTGCCTCTTTATCTGAGAAGACAGTAGTATCTTGAGAAGTGATACCTAATTCAATTATATGGAGAGTTTCTTTTTGCTCATCTTGGGTTCTTTAATTTTTTTAACTGGATTTTGGATTTCTCATAAAGATATTTTGGCCTGAATATCATTGTTTTATTGGTGTTTCTGTGGAGGAACAAGGACAAGGACTTCTTTCCCTGCCACCTTGCTCCCCCATAGTTTCTTTACATGGGTTATTTTAATCAACAAGTGTGTTCTAAAGATTTAGTACAATGTCTGCCTGGTACAGAGTAGGGACTTTATAAAAGATAGTTATTTGACAAATACATGAATACATAAACAGAGGAAATTGGGGAATTCCAACTGGGCATGTTCCTTTGCAAGGAAACACAGGCTGGGCACAGTGGCTCACACCTGTAATCCCAGCACTTTCAGAGGCCAAGGCGGGTGGATCATCTGAGGTCAGGAGTTCAAGCCTGGCCAACATGGTGAAACCCTGTCTCTACTAAAAACACAAAACTAGCCGGGCATTGTGGCAGGCACCTGTAATCCCAGCTACTGAGAAGGCTGAGGCATGAGAATCGCTTGAACTTGGGAGGCAGAGGTTGCAGTGAGCCAAGATCATACCATTGCACTCCAGCCTGGGCGACAGAGTGAGACTCCGTCTCAAAATAAAATCAAATAAAAAAATAAAATAAAAAAATAAAATAGAGGAAACAGAGTCTGCTCCTGGCTGAGCCTCTAAGTGTCTTAAATGAAAATCAGTGAAGAGTCTATATGGAGGAGAAAGTTCTATACAAGAATTAAACAGATGGCTAAATGAGTCATGTGCACTGGTTCTGTCAGGGAAGGAAATACAAAGATTCTTCTTTAGAGGGTGATTTCTCACCCTCTAAATTCCTAAAATTTATTTGGCAATTGAGTATATATACTGCTCTCTTCTCTGATTATTTTACTACTATTTAAAATTTTAAACTTAAGGTAAATTTAAATTTACATTAAAAATGAACAATATGGGTAAAAAATGAGGAATTTTAATATTGAAAATTGCCAGATTATTCTCATTTTTTCCGATTCTTCTAATGCCAGTAAATATCTAAATCATATCTAAAAATTACCCATTATATTTGAACATATCTTGGCATGTTTTTATAATTCTATTGCTCATTTTTATTAATTAATAGTAAATTATTAATAGTTCCAATATATTGAATGCTTACTATGTGATAGGCACTTGGAGAAGCACCTTTACATGCCTTAACCTCCTCTAATACTTATTACCTTTTAAGGTGTAGGCATTAGCATACCCATTTTAAAGATGAAGAAACTGAGGCCAATAAAGTTAAATAATTTTTGTAAGATCATATGGCCAGAAGAATGTTAACATTTCAGAAGAATGTTCAGATTTATTAAATATTTCAAAATAGCATATTGAAGGAAAGGAAACTTTCAAATGGAATAGCTTTAAATGGAATTGCTTTGCCAGGCTACACAAAGTCTAAGGAGCAAATTTCTTATCCTCTTCAAGTTTATGAAAGAAGGTTGTAAGAGAGATACAGCCTAAGTTGTTCTCGACTTCTTTAAGGATACTAGCAAGAAGAAATGGACTACTGTTCAAAGAAAAGACCTAAGTAAAGTACCATATCCTGCCGTCAAACCTATGGAATAAATGACCCATGAATGGTGGCTGATTTTACAGCCATGGGGCTTGGTTGATTTGCTCAAATGCTTGCTCAGTTACAAGAGTCAAAAGAATTAAACTTTTCAAACACAAGGTAAAGGCTCAAGATATAGTAACATGTTTCTGATTCCAGATTTATTTTGCTTTCCATCCGTTGCTCTAGAGAGATACATTCCATTACATTATTTTAATGTTTTAAATGCATCAACTTGGTAATGTGACTTATATTTTAATGTGATGTGGAAATCATTCTTTTTTATTTTTAATAAGGTATTCTCATCTAAAATCCCAAGTCAGTATTGACTCTGAAATTGCAATTAGTATCACTCCTGAGAGCAATCTTTTAATCCCAGAGATAGGTATATGGGGTATATATTTTTTGAGTATATGCCTAAGATGATCTTTAGCTTTTAGGAAAAATAAAGCAAAAAACTGATAAAATATGGCTAGAAAAGATAAAGGAATTCGGTGTGTAATATCAGAATAGGTTATGCTTATGTGGCAGTATATATATTAAATATCCAGATCCAAAATCTCTTTAACATGTATGAGTTGAACATTGCTTATTGAAGTAGAATGCAGAGCATCTTCCTCAGGTACAGTGATGCTACATATCAAACAAGCTAAAAGGAAATCAAATGCTTTTTTTCAGTTTAATTATCATAACCATAACATGCAAAGTTATTTATCAATCTTTCATGAATTTCTAAAATGCTTATAACTGTATTACCTGGGCACTTAATAATCAATTAAACAATGAAATCAATCTACCTTTCCATTAGAAACCAGAGATCACTTGCAGGGCCATGTCTATATTAGTTCTCTAGAATACTTAGAACAATGTGAACATTTAATAAATGATTAGTGGCAATACAGATAAGTTTATGCATTAAAAAGGACTATCATTACTTTGGATTGATTTTTTTGAAATGTTTTTGCTTGAAACAGATCTGAAATTGATCCAAGGGAACAGCTACAAACTGCAAATATGAATAATAGACTTTTCTTTCAAGTGAAATATGAAAAAATACTTATTTAATCATTACTACTGCCTTGTTATGCTCATGGTATCTAGGCCTCTCCAATTTTTTATCTACATACTTTCCTGAAGTCCCTACCTTTGGACCTGCAGCAGGTAAAGTCCTAATAGTTTCTCCACCTAGAAACAGGGCAAGCCTAAATACCAGAACTCAAGTCTTCTCTATCTAAACTGGTTGTTGACTCCTGTCTCTTAACTCATAGAGTAAATCTTGACGTTTCTGGTACTTAAATCTGGCCTGAGCAGATTTTGCTTTGACCACTGAATACTCTAGGTGGGGTACTATAGATCAGTATTTTTCATCTTATTAGGTTCACAGACTCCTTAAAAAATCGTATGAAACCTATAGACCTCATCCTAGAAAAAAATTTCATTACAATTTTATATAATGATCCCTAGAACCTCATTTATGACCCTGAGGTTAAGAGCCATTTCTTTAAGCTGTCACAGGAGCTTGATTATACTTTGGTATACTTGATTAAACTTTATAACAGAAAGTTTGTAAGTCCAAGTTTGTTTGGGAAAAGGTGATTTCCACTAAAGGCAAATATGTATAATTTATTACCTAGTTTGACATTATCCAGAGACTCAAGTAGCATTGAAACTGGCGTAAGGTAAAATTGTAATACAAAACTACATGTGGAAAATAACATTACAGTTTATTTACGTTGTTAGGATGAATGTCTGAATATTTTTCTTTGGAATTGTGGCTCCTTTGGGTTGGCAGAAATATGAAAGTTCATTTTGTTCTACAGGTCTTTTGATGCTTTAATCTCCTCTATGTTTATCAGTTTTCTTTGTTCCTTCAGAGTTGGCTATCATATTTTTAACACGTGAGAAAGAAATTATTAAATTTCAGTTTGAAAATTTAAACCTGCTTCTTCTTTACGTAAGAAAAATTTAGCCTATTGTGACCTCTGGTGTTTTTCTCAGAATTGTAAAGAATAAATAAATGGATTCCTTTATGTAAAAGAATGTAACATACTCCTTTATTTTCTGACTTGATTCTCTCTAGCGTGTAAGATCTGGCTTTTGCAGTTGTTGACATGGTATTCTTTTTTTATGCTGAGAGATGTTATCAGTTTTTGAATGAGAAATAGAATATCATTGTTGGAGCAGATAAAAATTGAGTCACTTATTTACAAAATACTCTTCTCTCTGTGACAACCAGCATTCACTACCTAAATTAATAGCATATTTTAGAAATCAGCCTTTTTAATACCATGGTTATTCTAACTTAAGTAAGAAACTAAATGGAAATATAGTAAAGAGAATAGAGTATTTCTGAATGTCAATTCCAGGAATTCTTGTTATATGTCCCATTTGTTTTCATCAAACTTCTGAATTCCAAATGTCTTTATCCTTTCACAAGTTTTACCCCTCTTGTAATGAAGTGTTTGAAAACCCTTAAACTTTATGTATGAGAAAGGAATCAAAGTAATGTGACCAATTTCATTAACAATGCACATGCTAATAAACATTGGTCTTTAAAGTTTGTCAACTTAGGATTCCAGAAAATTATCCAAGTGTTGTCTTGGTCAAAAAATAGCTCAAAAATTTGTTTCAGAACCAGTTTATGAGCCACATATGTTGTTATACTGATCAATAGGGCTAGATTTCTGATTCTCAACCTTGTTTCCTACTAACATCACACAGGGAGCTTTAAAAATATGATTTCCAGGCCCAACCCTAAAGATTCTGAGTAATTGGTGTGGGGTGTGGTCTAGACTTAGGGATTTAAAAATTTTCCCACTTGGTTCTAATGTGTGCCCAAGGTTGAGAACCACTGGGCAGAAGGTTTAACAGGGTTCTGAGGACACCTAATAGCTTATTTGTGGTCTAAGAGTGCTTTAAAAACAAATTTTATGTCCTGAATGGTATTGCCTAGGTTTTCTACTAGGGTTTTTATGGTTTTAGGTCTAACATTTAAGTCCTTCATCCATCTTGAATTAATTTTTGTATAAGGTGTAAGGAAGGGATCCAGTTTCAGCTTTCTACCTATGGGTAGGCAGTTTTCCCAGCACCATATATTAAATAGGGAATCCTTTCCCCATTTCTTGTTTTTGTCAGGTTTGTCAAAGATCAGATGGTTGTAGATATGCGGCATTATTTCTGAGGGCTCTGTTCGGTTGTATTGGTCTATATCTCTGTTTTGGTACCAGTACCATGCTGTTTTGGTTACTGTAGCCTTGTAGTATAGTTTGAAGTCAGGTAGCGTGATGCCTCCAGCTTTGTTCTTTTGGCTTAGGATTGACTTGGCGATGCGGGCTCTTTTTTGGTTCCATATGAACTTTAAAGTGGTTTTTTCCAATTCTGTGAAGAAAGTCATTGGTAGCTTAATGGGGATGGCATTGAATCTATAAATTAGCTTGGGCAGTATGGCCATTTTCATGATACTGATTCTTCCTACCTATGAGCATGGAATGTTCTTCCATTTGTTTGTATCCTCTTTTATTTCATTGAGCAGTGGTTTGTAGTTCTCCTTGAAGAGGTCCTTCAAGTCCCTTGTAAGTTGGATTCCTAGGTGTTTTATTCTCTTTGACGCAATTGTGAATGGGAGTTCACTCATGATTTGGCTCTCTGTTTGTCTGTTATTGCTGTATAAGAATGCTTGTGATTTTTGCACATTTTGTATCCTGAGACTTTGCTGAAGTTGCCTATCAGCTTAAGGAGATTTTGGGCTGAGACGATGGGGTTTTCTAGATATACAATCATGTTATCTGCAAACAGGGACAATTTAACTTCCTCTTTTCCTAATTGAATACCCTTTATTTCCTTCTCCTGCCTGATTGCCCTGGCCAGAACTTCCAACACTATGTTGAATAGGAGTGGTGAGAGAGGGCATCCCTGTCTTGTGCCAGTTTTCAAAGGGAATGCTTCCAGATTTTGCCCATTCAGTATGATATTGGCTGTGGGTTTGTTATAGATAGCTCTTATTATTTTGAGATACGTCCCATCAATACCTAATTTATTGAGAGATTTTAGCATGAAGGATTGTTGGTTCTGTTTATATGCTGGATTACATTTATTGATTTGCATATGTTGAACCAGCCTTGCATCCCAGGGATGAAGCCCACTTGATCATGGTGGATAAGCTTTTTGATGTGCTGCTGGATTCAGTTTGCCGGTATTTTATTGAGGATTTTTGCATTGATGTTCATCAGGGATATTGGTCTAAAATTCTCTTCTTTTGTTGTGTCTCTGCCAGGCTTTGGTATCAGGATAATGCTGATCAGTATAATATTTATAGTGAAAAAGAAAACTGCTTGGTGGATACACATCGATTAGCAGGAAAAGACACCACAGGGATTCACCATGGAGTCACCTGTGGATGGGGTTTTAGTTTCTGTCTTTGAATTGACCTTCACATAGTGCCTACCTGTTGAGAGTTCAGGGGATGTTGGAGAGATAATTAGGTAAAACAAGAAGGTCTTCTCAGGATACATGAGGGAGTCAAATAAAAATGCAGGAGCAATTACAATTTTAGTTATTTGTAACTGTTGTTTGCTAAGTCATAACATTGTCATTGATAACATGAAAAAATAAAATATACTAAATGTCAATAGACAAAAACCAGTTTTCTTTTCTCCAACCAAATACCTAAATACCTAGCACTGATTTCCAGAACAAAAATCCCCTACATACCATCTTTGGAATAAAAGAATATTCTTTCAAGTTGTCAGACCACAAGGTAAGAACAAAAAATCCCAATGCTTTTTTTCTTACTCTTTGATATGTACAATTGAAGGTATTTCTCATTGCAAACTAATATTTCCATCCATCACGTGAAATTAAAGAAATTTTCATATTAGGATAGTAATACGGGATCACATTCTTTAGCCTTAGGCATTGCAGAGAAAAAAAAAAAAAAAAACTAAGCTGAGAGAGGCGGAGCAAGAAAAGCAGAAGAGAAGGCTGCACAGATCAGCCCCCTCGCAAGGACACAAATTTAACAACTATCCACACAGAACAAAACACCTCCATAAGAACCCAAAATCAGGGGAACTCTCATAGTACCTGGTTGTATCACTGAAAGAGGCACTGAAGAGTTAGAAAAAACAGTCTTAAATCGCTGTCGCCACCCCTTCCCTACCCTAGGCAGTGGCAGTGTGGTGTAAAGAGCATCTCTGGAAGCTGGAAGAGCAAGAGCAGAGCAGTTGTGAGGCAGTGAACTCAGTGCTGTCTCTTACAGGAGAAAGGAAAACCAGACCAAACTTAGCTGATTCCCATCTGGGAAGGGATCATTTAAACCAACTCTAGCCAGAGGGCCATTACCCATCCCAGTAATCAGAACTTGAGTTTCTGCAAACCTTGCCACCAAGGGCTAAAAAACTGTTCCAGGTTTCTCAGAAAACCTTAAAGGCAGTCTAGGCCATAAGATCTGTAACTCGTAGGTGAGTTCTAGCATAGAATTGGGCCCAGAGGCAGTGGATTGTGGTGGGTATGTGGAGGGGTGCACATGACCTACTGAGATACCAGCTGGGGCAGCCAAGTGAGTGCTGGTATCACCCCTGCCCTAGCCCCAGACTGCCCAGCTAGCGACTCCATAAAAGACCCCTTCCTTCCACTTGAGGAGATGGAATAGTGAGGAGCATTTTTTTTCTTGCATCTTGAATACTGGCTCAACTACAGCAGGACAGGGCACTGGTCAGGGTTGTGAAGCCCCTGTTCCAGGCACTAGCTCCTAGATAACATTTCTAGACATACCCTAGGCCAGAAAGAAACCTGCTGCCTTGAAATAAATGACCAAGCCCTGGCAGCATTGATCACCAGCCAAATGAATAGCCCTTGGTTCCTGAATAGACAGCAGCGATACCCAGGTACTACATCAAGGACCTTGGGTGAACCTCTGAGACATACTGGCTTCAGGTACCAGCATGGTAAGAGGGGAATAGAGTAACAAGCAGCCTATTGGGGTCCCCGATTCCAGGACTTGAGTTCTGGACAGCATTTCTGGACGTGCCGGTGACCAGATAGGTGCCCACTGCCCTGAAGGGTGAGTCCCAGTCCAGGCAGCATTCACCAGGAGCTGACTTAAGAACCCTTGGGACTTAAGGGAGCATCAGTGGTAGTGTTGCAGTACTCTCTGTGGCCTGTAGTAGGGGATGCTGCAGGGAGAGGCTCCCCTGCCTTTGAAAAACAGAAGGAAGTGTGGGAAAAACTGCTTCTTGTGGTTTGAGTGTCAGCTCAGTTGCAATACAATAGAACACCAGTCTTTATCTCTAATCCCTGACTCCTGGATGACACGTCTGAACCCACCTGAGGGAACTCACTGCCCTAAAAGGAAGGAAACAGGCCTGGCTAACTTTGCCAACTGCTGATTATAGAGCCTCAGGGCTTTGAGAAAATATAGGCAGTAGCCAGGGAGTGGTTACAGCAGGCCTTTGGCAAGACCCAGCTCTGTGCAGGCTTCAGGTCTGACCCAGCACAGTCATAGTGTTTGTGGATACAAGAGTGCCTGTGTCACTCCACCTCCAGCTTTAGGTGACTCAGAACATGGAGACAGAGACACACAGTTTGTGTGGGAGAAAGTAGGGGAAGGGAACAGGAGTCTCTGCCTGATAACCCAGCGACTTCTCCTGGATCTTTTCTGAAACCCTCAAGGTGGTACCTCCAGTAGTATGCAAGAACTGCAGCATTACTGGGCTTGGGGTGCCCCCTAAAGCAGATACAGCTTAAAACAAAAGCCCTAAGTCTTTGCAAATAGCTGGAAAATATTCTTTAAAAGGATGGTTACAAACAAGCCCAGACAATGAAGACTATGATAAGTAACTAACTCTTCAATAACCAGACACTGAAGAATATCTACTAGTATCAACACCATCCAGGAAAACATACCCTCACCAAATGAAGTAAATAAGCCACAGGGACCAATTCTGGAGAAACAGATATGTGACCTGTCAGACAGAAAATTCAGAATAACTGTATCATGCCTGTAATTCCAGCAATTTGGGAGGCTGAGACAGGTGGTCAGGCTGGTCTTGAACTCCTGACCTCAGGTGATCCACCTGTTACAAGGAGTATTTTGATCAGAAAGAAAAGGACGGTACTGAACAATAAGTAATCAACTGAAGGTACGAAACTCAGTGGTCATTGTAAGTACACAGAAAAACAGAATATTATAACAAAGTAACTGCAATGTGTAAACTGCTCTTATTCTAAGTAGAAAGGCTGAAGGATAAATCAATCAAAAATAAAAAGCACAACTTTTCAAGACATAGTCAACACAATAAGATACAAAGAGAAACGACAAAAAATTAAAAAGCGGTGGGACAAAGCATTTCCTTCTCCTCCATTTTGTGGAATAGTTTGAGTAGGATTGGTATTAGTTCTTCTTTAAATGTTTGGTAGAATTCAACAGTGAAGCCCTCAAGTCCTAGGCTTTCCATTACTAGGAGACTGCTTATTACGGTTTTATCTTGTTACATGTTATTGGTTTACTCAGGTTTTCGATATCATCATGCAAACTTGGTAGGTTGTATAGGTAAGTATTTATGCATTTCAGGGAGATTTTCCAATTTATTGACATACAGTTTCCCATAGTCATTACAATAATCCTTTGAATTTTTGCAGTATTAGCCTGTAATGTCTCCTTTTAATTTCGGATTTTATTTATCTTGATCTTCTCTCCTTTTTCTTCCTTAGTCTGGCTACAGGTTTATCAATTTTGTATAGCTTTAAAAAAAACACCAACTTTCTGTTTCATTGATAGTCTTTTGATTTTCTTCATTTTACTTTCATTTATTTCTGCTCTGGTCTTTTATTATTTCTTTTCTTCTAATTTTGGGTTCAGTTTGAGCTTATTTTTCTATTTTTTTTAAGATGCGTCATAAAATTATTTGCAGATGTTCCTCTTTTTTAATGTAGGCACTTATAGCTATAAACTTCCCTCTTAATACTGCATTTGCTGTATCCCATAGGTTTTGGTATGTTGTGTTTCCATTATCATTTATTTTGAGAATTTTTTCAGTTTAGTTTTTAATTTCTTCATTGACCTGCGGGTCATTCAGGAGCATATTTTTTTTTAATTCTATGTATTTGTATAATTTTCAAAGTCCCCCTTGTTATTTTCCAGTTTTTTTTTTTTTTTTTTGGTGGTCAGAGAAGAAGCTTGATATTATTTCAATTTATTTGAATGTTTTAAGACTTGTTTTATGACCTAACATATATTCTATCCTTGAGAATGATCCATGTGCTGGGTAAAAGAAGGTGTATTCTGCAGTCCTTGGAAGAAGTGTTTTGTAAATGTCTGTCAGATCCATTTGGTCTATAATGCAGATTAAGTGTGATGTTTCTGTGTTGATTTTGTCTGGAAGAACTGTCGAATGCTGAAAGTAGGGTGTTGAAGCCTCCAGCCATTATGGTATTGGGACCTATCTCTCCCATTAGTTCTCATAATATTTCCTTTATACACCTTGGTGCTCCAGGGTTGGGGGCACATTTATGTCAAGTTATTATATCCTCTCGTTGAACTGATCTCTTCACTATTATACAGTGACTTTTTCTCCTCTTACATTTTTTGTCTTGAAGTCTATTTTGTTTGCTATGAATATAGCTAATCCTGCTTCTTTTTGGTTCCACTGGCATGGAGCATCTTTTTCCATCCCTTTATTTTCAGTCTACGTGTGTCTTTAGAGGTGAAGTGTGTTTCTGGTAGGCAACAGATCAAGTGTCTTGTTTTTTCATACATTTAGCCGGTCTATGTCTTTTAATGGAAGAGTTTAGCCCATTTACATTCAATGTTACTATTGACAAGTAAGAACTTACTCCTATCATTTTGATTTTTATGTTCAGATAGTTTTGTGATCTTATCTTCCTTCTTTCTTTCCTTCCTGTCTTTTCTTAGTGAGGATGATTTTTCTGTGGGTATATGATTTAGTTCCTTTCCTTTTAATTTTTGTGTATACATTGCATGTTCTTTAGTTTGAGGTTATCTTGAGGCTTGCAAATAATATTTTATAAACCATTATTTTTAATCTGATATTTACTTAAGACTATTTTCACAAACAACAAACAAAAATAAAATTAATAAAGCTGCACCTTAACTTTGTTTTACCCTGATACCAAAACCAGACAAAGACACATTAGAAAAAAAACAAAAACAAAAACAAAAAAAACCTACAGGCCAATATGTCTGATGGATGGAACCAACCCAAATGTCCAACAATGATAGACCGGATTAAGAAAATGTGGCACATATACACCATGGAATACTATGCAGCCATAAAAAAGGATGAGTTCACGTCCTTTGCAGGGACATGGATGAAGCTGTAAACCATCATTCTCAGCAAACTATCTCAAGGACAAAAAACCTAACACTGCATGTTCTCACTCATAGGTGGGAATTGAACAATGAGAACACATGGACACAGGAAGGGGAACATCACACACTGGGGCCTGTTGTGGGGTGGGGGGAGGGAGGAGGGGTAGAATTAGGAGATATACCTAATGTTAAATGACGGGTTAATGGGTGCAGCACACCAACATGGCACATGTATACATATGTTACTAACCTGCACATTGTGCACATGTACCCTAAAACTTAAAGTATAATTTAAAAAAAAATTTACAGCTTAAAGCTGTTCGGAATAAAGTAATAGAATAGTTTGTGAAGTAATTTTCCATGGCTCTCGAATTCACCATGATTTCTCCAGTATAATGGCTAATTCAGCACTGTGCCTAATAAACACATTACCCGGAGAGCATTGAAGTATCTTCAATAAAGGAAACCCAAAAAAAGAAGCATATTCACAAGGAGGGCAGTCTTATTAATTTGACTTTGTATTGACCAGGTTTAGATTTACATTACATATAGTTTGTTGAGGAAGTTTATTTTCGTTCTGCACTATTTTGAATAAGTGTGTACTGAATTAATGTGTTTTTTCCATATAATGGCAGTGAAGGGGTTTTGGTTTGTTTATTTTTTTGACAGAGAGACAGAAGAGCAGCTAAAAATAATTTTTTTATCCCATGGTCTTAGCTTATGTGTATTTGAGATTTTGTTCCAGTTTCATGGTACATGCACTTCCTATAAACAATTTATCCATAATGTTGGTTTCTTATTAAATATGTCTTACAAGATGAAGTACTATCTAATACTCCAGAAGTTCTGAATGATTTTATAGAAATGCTCGATATGGTAGAAACATCTTTAGCTCTCTCCCAAATTAATAGGTTTTACTTGTATCCCATGGATGAAAATATTTATTTGATCAACATATTTAATTAAGTTAGATTCAGGAGCAGAACTCATTTACTCAGTGATGATAAAATGCAGAAAAAGCACAATAACTTACAGATATGGTAGCTGATAAAAATGTAGTTATAGAAAGAATTAGTGAAAAGTTGACATTATGGTCTGTGCATTTTTTATGTAAAGATAAACTTCTAAGTAACAAAACCCATAACTGTGGAAACACCTTCATACCTATGAAGGGTGAACCAAAAAGACTCCTCAAGTCTACTCAATAGGCTGTGCATTTATACTCTTGATGGAGCTGCTGACTTTGTCCTCTATTAATGCAAATTGGAATATCAAATGGTTATCAAAGAATTTCATCATAGCTGTTAATAACTACCTATGGGAAACTATACAATCCCACTTGATAAGAAGGTTAGGAGGTCTGAAAGAAAATGCTGAAATACAGTAATCTCCCAATTCCCACAAAACCTAATCATTCAAATATTTCATGTAATGCCAATGTGCATGTCAAATTTTAACAATGGCTCTCACATGAGATGAGGGAACATTTCTCATACTCTAGGGCGGTTAGGAACTTTTTAAAAATTAGGTGCGTTTCATGCATGTACTTTACAGACCAACATTCTTTAATACTCCCTGTCATTTTTTAAAAAATATCGTAATGGTCACTCTTTATTGACCTTATGCAGATGCTAGACACTGTTCTCTGTATATTAGATTGATAATATAAAATTGCCATATTTGACCATTGTTGATCTGCATAAACAGCATATAGTTCAACCTAATATATTATCTCAATTTATCCTTAGAACTCCACTGAGATAGTTACTATTGTCCTCATTTTACAGATGTGGAAGCTGAGGTTCAGAGGCTTACTTTATCTTCAGTCCAGAACAAGATACTGGCTGAAGGATGATTTTTTGAAAAATAAATTATATTTTGTATATTTGAGATTTACAACAAGATGTTATGGGATATATAAAGATAGTGAAGTTGTTACTATAGTGGAGCAAATTAATATGTCTATTATCTCACATAGTTATTTTTCCTGTGAGAAAGGTGATGAAAATGTGCTTATTTAACAAAAATCCCTAATACAATGAAATTTTCCCTATAGTCCTCATGTTGTACATTAGATCTTTAAACTTGTTCATTCTATAGATCTACTACTTTGTATCCTTTGAAATACATTTCCTCTTGCTCCCCACCCAAACCCTGGTAATCACTGTTTTATTCTCTATCTCCGTATATTTGACCTTTATTTTTTAAAAATATTATACGTACAAGTGAGATAATACAATATTTTTCATTCTGTGTCTGGCTTATTTCACTTAGCAGAACATCCATTTTGTCCATCCATGTTGTGGATAATGGTATAATCTCCTATTTTTACAGCTGAATAATATTTCATTGCATATATTTACCACATTTTCTTTATTCATTCATCCATCAATGGACACTTAAGTTGTCATATCTTGGCTATTGTGAACAATGCTGCAATGAACATAGAAGTACATAGTAATGATTTTACCTTAAGTACATAGGCCTACCTCATTTTATCACACTTCAGTTTATTTTACATTGCAGATAATTGCATTTTTTTTTTACAAATTGGAGGTTTGTGACAACCCTGTGTCAAGCAAGTCTGTTGGCACCATTTTTTCCAACAGTATGTGCTCACTTCATGTTTCTGTGTCACATTTTTGTAATTCTCTCAATATTTCCAGCTTTTTCCTCATTATTATATCTGTCATGATGATCTATGGTCAGTGGTCTTTGATGTTACTATTAAAATTATTCTGGGGGGCCACAAACCACACCCAAATAAGATGGCAAACTTAATTAATAAATGTTGTGTGTGTTGTGAGTGCTCCACCAACTGGTTGCTCCCTCATTTCCCTCCCTCTCCTCAGGCCTTCCTATTCCCTGAGGCAGAACACTATTGAAATTAGGCCAATTAATAACCCTACAATGGCCTGTAAGTGTTCAAGTGAAAGGAAGAGTCACACTTGAAATCAAATGCTAGAAATGATTAAGTTTAGTAAGGAAGTCATGTCCAAAACCAAGACAGGCTGAAAGTTAGGCCTCTTGTGCCAAATAATTAGCCAAGATGTGAATGTAGGGAAAAAGTTATTAAAGAAAACTAAAAGTGCTACTCCAGTGAACACATGAATAATAAGAATGTGAAACAATTTTATTGCTGATATGGAGATAGTTTTAATGGTCTGGATAGAAGGTCAAGTCACAACATTCCCTTCAGCCAAAGACTAATTTAGAGCAAGGTCCTAACACTCTTCAATTGTATGAAGGATAAGAGAGGTGAAGAAGCTGCAGAAGAAAAGCTGGAAGCTAGCAGAGGCTTAAGGAAAGAAGCTGTCTCCATAACATAAAAGTGCAAGGTGAAACAGCAAGAGATGATAGAGAAGCTGCAGCAAGTTATCCAGAAGAGCTAGGATCACTGATGAAGGTGACTACACTAAACAACAGATTTTCAGTGGAGACAAAACAACATTATTTTGGAAGATGATACCATGTAAGACTTTCACAGCTAGATAAGAGAAGTCAATGCCTAGCTTCAAAGAGTCAAAGGAGAGGCTAACAAGTTTGTTAGGGGCTAATGTAGCTGGGGACATTAAGTTGAAGCCAATGTTAATTAATCATTTGGAAAATCACAGGGCCCTTAAGAATTATTCTCAATCTACTCTTCCTGTACTCTATTAATGGAACAACAAAGTCTGGATGACAGCTCATCTGTATACAGCATGGTTTACTAAATATTTGAAGCCCACTCTTGAGACCTACTGCTCAGAACAAAAAATTTATTTCAAAATATTAGTGCTCATTGACAGTGCACCTCATCACCGGAGAGCTCTGATGGAGATATACCAGGAGATTAATATTGTTTTCATAACTGCTAACAACATCCATTCTGCAGCTCATGGATTAAGCAATTTCAAACAATACTGTTTAAGAAATAAGTTTTGTAAGGCCATAGCGGCCAATGATAGTGATTCTTTGAATGGATCTGGGCAAAGTAATTTGAAAACCTTCTGAAAAGGATTTACCATTATAGATTCCATTAAGAACATTTATGGTTTATGAGAAGTGATCAAAATATCAACAGGGGTTTTGAAGAAGTTGATTCCAATCCTCGTGGATGACTCTGAGGATTCAAGATATCAGTTGAGGAAGTATTTGAACATGTGGTGAAGTTAACAAGATAATTAGAATTAGAAGTGGAGCCTGAAGATGTGACAAAATTGCCACAATCTCATGACAGAAATTTAACAAATGAAGAGTTGCTTTTAATGGATGAGAAAAAGAGGCGAGCTATTTTTTTTAGATGGAATTTACTCCTGGCAAAAATGCTGTGAAATTATTGAAATGACAACAAATAATTTAGAAGATTCCATAAACATAGTTGGTAAGGCAGCAGATTTTGGGAAGATTTACTCCAATTTTGAAAGACGTAATACTGTGGGTAAAATGCTATCAGATAGCATCTGATACTACAGAGGAACCTTTCATGAAAGAGTCAAACAATGTGGCATGCTTCCCTGTTGTCTGATTTTAAGAAATTGCCACAGCCACCCAATATTCAGCAACCACCACTCTGATCAATAAGCAGCCATCAACATAGAGGCAAGACCCTCCACTAGCAAAAAGATGACTCACACAAGGCTCAGATTATTGTTGGCTTTTTTAGCCACAAATTATTGTTAATTAAGGTATGTACATTTTTTCATATATGATGCTATTGAACACTTAATAGAATACATTTTAGTGTAAGCATAAGTTTTATATGCACTGGCAAGCCAAAGCATTTGTGTGACTCACCTTATTACAATATCCAGTTTATTGTGGTAGTCTGAAATTGAACCTGCATTATTCTCAATGTATGCCTGTATACCCAGAGAAGGAATGGTAGTTCTATCAGTATTATTCTATCAGTATTATTCAATCAGTATTATTCAATCAATTTCCTTGTAAAAAATATTTTTATTGATACATAATATTTGTCCATATTTATGGGGTACATGTGACATATTGTTGCATGCATACAATGTGTAATGATCAAGTCAGAATATTTAGGATATTCATCAGCTCAAATATTTGTCATTCCTATGAGTTAGGAACGTTTCAAGTACTCTCTTCTAGCTATTTTGAAATATACATTATATTGTTGTAAACTTTAGTCACCCTTCTCAGCTGTGAAATATTATAACTTATTCCTTTTATCTAACTATGTTTGTACCCATTAACTAACTTCTCCTCATCTCCACTCCTATACACATACCCTTCTCAGTCTCTGGTAACAATCATTCTACTATCTACCTCCATTAGATTAACTTTTATAGCTCCTACATATGAGTGAGTACATGTGATTTTTTTTCTGTGCTTGGCTTATTTCAATTAACATAATGATGTTCAGCTCTATCCATGTTGCTGCAAAGGATATGATTTCCATTTTTATGGCTGAATGGTATTCCATTGTGTATATATACAATATTTTATTTATCAGTTTTTCTGTTGACAGACTCAAGTTGATTCCATATCTTTGCTATTGTGAATAGTGCTGCAATAAACATAAAGGTGTAGGTATCTCTTTGATATACAGATTTCTTTTTTAAAAAATAAATAACTAATAGTGGGATTGCTGGATTGTATGGTAGTTCTGTTTTTATTTATTTTTTATTTATACACATTTTGTGTATACATGTATAATTGAATCACACGTATATAATGAATATATACATGTAATGATCAAGTCAGAGTATTTAGTGTATGGTAGTTCTATTTTTAGTTTTTTAAGAAAGTTTCATAATGTTTACCATAGTGGCTGCACTAATGTATATTTCTACCAACAGTGTATATGAGTTCCCTTTTCTCCATATCCTCACCAGCATCTGTTACTTTTTGTCTTTTTAATAATAGCCATTCTATTTGGGGTAAGACAATATCTCATTGTGGTTTTGATTTGAATTTCCATGATGATTAGTGATGTTGAACATTTTTTAATATATGTGTTGCCCATTTGTATGTCTTCTATTGAGAAATGTCTATTGATATCCTTTGCCTATTTTGTAATGGAATTATTATTATTATTATTATTATTATTATTATTATTATTATTTTAACTGTTGAGTTGATTTCCTTGTATATTCTGGACATTAGTCCCTTATTGGATATATAGTTTGCAAATATTTTCTCCCATTCAACCGGTTGTCTCTTCACTCTGTTGATTGTTTTCCCTTGTTGTGCAGAAACTTTTTAGTTTAATATAGTCCCATTAGTCTATTGTTTCTTTTGTTGCTTGTGCTTTGGGGGATTAGTTATAAAATCTTTGCCTAGATCAATGTCCTAGATTGTTTCCTCTGTTTTCCTCTATAGGATTTTTAGTTTTGGGTCTTATCTTTAAGTATTTAATCCATCTTGAGTTACTTTTGTATATGATGAGAGAAAGGGGTCTAGTTTTATTATTCTGCATATAGATATCTAATGTTTGCAGAATCATTTATTGAGAAGGGCATCTTTTCTCCAATGTATGTACTTCATACCTTTTTAAAAAATATGTCATCTTTTAAAATTATGTTAATTTTTAAATAAAATTTTCTAACAAATGGTTAATACTTAACAGCTTTGTAGGATGTTTAATGAAGAAATAATAATTTTCCTGAAATAAAAATTTAGATAAGTGACCAAAAGTGCAATCTAATTTACATTAAACATTTTTAACTTTCATCTAATTTAAAGCTGCTCTCAGTTCCAGCATGAGCGTGGCCACAAAATTTTATAAATAAGCTATGAGAAAGGAAGACATAGTCTATTTCTTTTTCATTCTTTTGCAATGCTTTTCTATGTTTCTTCCTCCAATCACTATGTTGCCCCCCTCTGACTTCTCTAGGATAGGTATGGGATAGTGGTAGGGTAAGGGTAAAGAAAAAAGGTGAGAGAGCCAATAGCCTTACTTGGCTGGTGCATTATACCCTTACTGTGATAGATGTGCAAATACTGGCTACCATGATACTACAGTAAACGGGATATTTTTAACAATTGTATTGCTACCTGACATGTCCCTCTGCTAAGGTCTCCCCAACACCGTAGGCAATACATTCCTTAATTGACTTACCATTACCCTCTCAGCTCCTGCACTGTAATGGTACCTCACTTCCTTCCAAACAGTCTCTTTCTGCTAGGCCTATCTTTCCCTAGAAGGCAATCTTCCTATAAGGATCCTTTAGGACAGCTCTGCTATGGCTTTTTTCATGTAGTCTTGGTCAAAATAAAAACACTGAAAATTTGCCCCATCACTGGTGAAAGTGCAGCTTGTACCCATTGTGGCCCTCCAGACCCTGTTTCCTCTAAATTCCAGGGGCTGCCTAGCAAGCACTTCATTAAGTATTTTCTCCATACTCCACTATAGTACCATGGTAGTACTGGGCACTAGAGTAAGGCCCAATGAAACCCCTTATATGGCTCGAGGTGGAAAGTGGAAGGAGGAACCCCTTTTCTCCCCTAATGACACTTCAGTTCCCCAACCCTAGTAGACGAATAGTTCTCTTCTTAAAAATCCCCTCTCAACAACCTCCTTCCAATCTCTACCTCTCTTACAGATAAGTTTGGGATGAGTGATAAAACGAGGTGTAGGATCTGTTTGGAGGCATCTCTTGGTGAGTCTAACATATATAGCCTTCTGTTTAAAATGTGGAGGAATATGCCACCTATTATTATCTGTCTTGTGGACTCAGATAATGGACAATTGGATCAGGAAGAAAGAGAAAACCTGAACAGACTAATACTGATTAATGAAATTGAATCTGTAACTAAAAACTCCCAACGAAGAAAAGCCCAAGACTGGATGTCTTCACTGCTGATTTCTACCAAACTTACAAGAAAAACTAACACCAATTCTCCTCAAACTATCCCAAAAAATTAAGGAGGAAGGAGTTATCCCTAACTTATTCAGTGAGGCCAGCATTAGCCTGATACTAAAACCAGAAAAAGATGCAACAAGTAAAGAAAACTATAGGCCAATAACCCTGAGGAACATAGATACCAAAATCCTCAAGAAAATACTAGCAAAGTAAATCCAACAGCACAGGAAGAGGATAACACACCATGATCAAGTGGGATTTATCCTGCAGAAGCAAGGATGGTTCAACATATGCAAATCAATAAATGTGATACCTCATATCAACAGAATGGAGGACAAAATCCACATGACCATCTCAATAAATGCAGAAAAAAGCTTTTGATAAAAAGCTTTTGATATCCCTTCATGATAAAAACTCTCAACAAATTAGGCACACAAGGAACATAAGTCAACAAAATAAAGGCCATAATATGACAAATCCACAGCTAACATCATACTGAATGGGGAAAACCTAAAAGCCTTTTGCTTAATAACTCAAACAAGCAACGATGCCCACTTTCACCACTCCTATTCAACATAGTACTGAAAATCCTTTCCAGAGCTATCAGGCAAGATAAAGAAAGGCATCCAAATTGAGAAAGAGAGTCATATTGTTCCTCTTTGCAGATGACATAATCTTATATCTAGGAAAACCTAGACACCACCAAAAGTCCTGTAGGTCTGAAAAATAAATTCAGTAAAAATGCAGGATACAACATCATCATACAAAAATCAGTAGCATTTATATACACCAAAAATGAACTAGCTGAGAAAGAAATTGAGAAGGTAATCCCCTTTACAATAACTATAAAACATACCTAGAAAAAATTAATCAAGGAGATATTATAAAGAACATCTACAAGGAAAACTATGAAACACTAATAAGGACATTCAACAGGACACAAACAAATGGAAAGACATGACATGTTCATGGATTGGAAGAATTAATATTGTTAAAATAGCCATACTGTCCAAAGCAATCTACAGATTCAGTGCAATTCCTATCAAAATACCAATGATGTATTTTACATAAATGGAAAAAACAATTCTAAAAATTCTGTGGAACCAAAAAGAGTCCAAATGACCAAAGTAATTCTGACCAAAAAGAACAAAGCTGGAGTCATCACACTACCTGACTTTCAAATATATTACAGGCTATCATAACCAACACAGACACATAAACCAATATAACAAATTAGAGAACCCAAGAATAGATTCACATATTTACAGCCAACCAAATTTTGAAAAAAGCACCAAGAACATATATTAAAGAATGAACACACTCTTTAATAAATGGTGCTGAGAAAACTGGATATCCATATGCAGAAGAATGAAACTAGACCCCTATCTCTCACCATATACGAAAGCAACTCAAAATGGATTAAAGACTTAAACATACGACCCAAAAACTAAAAATCATATAGAAGAAAACAGGGGAAACAATCCAGGATATTGATCTAGGCCTAGATTTTGTAAGTAAGAACTCAAACTAACAGGCAATACAAATAGACAATGGGACTATATTAAACTAAAAATCTTCTGCACAGCAAAGGAAACAACAGAGTAAAGAGACAACATGTTGAATCAGGGAAAATATTCACAAACTATTCATCCAATAAGGGACTAATATCCAGGATATACAAGGAACCAAGGAACTCAAACAGTTAAAAAAAATCCCACTTAAAAAGTGGGCAAATGACATAAATAGACATGTCTCAAAAGAAGACATACACATGGCCAACATGTATGTGAAAAAATGCTCTACAACACTAATTATCTGGGAAATTAAAATCAAAACCACAATGAAATGTTATCTTAGCCAGGTAGAATGGCTACTATTAAAAAGACAAAATATAAGAGATGCTGGAGGGGATGTGGAGAAAAGGGAACTCATATAGACTGTTGGTAGGAATGTAAATTAGTGCAGCCACTATGGTAAACAGTAGGGATCTTTTCTTGAAACTAAAAGTAGAACTACCCTATCATTCTCAAATTCACTTTAGGGTATTCATCCAAAGGGAAAGAAATCAGTATATCAAAGGAATACTTGCACTCCTATGTTTATTGCAGCACCATTCACAATAGCAAAGACATAGAATTAACCTGTGTGTCCATCAATGGATAAATGAACAAGAAAATGTCATGTATATATACATAATGTAATACTATTTGGCCATAAAAATAATGGAATTATGTCATAAAAAATAATGGAATTGTGTCATAGTTGGAATTATGTCGTGGATGGAACTGGAGGCCATTATGTTAGTTGAAATAAGCCAGGCACAGGAAGACAAATATTGCATATTCTCACTCATATGTAAGAACTTAAGCTGATTTCACAGAGTAGAGAATAGAAGGATAGATGCCAAAGGCTGGGAAGAATCTGTGGGAGGTTGATTAATGGGTACAAACATACAGTCAGATAAAAGGAATAAGTTATAATACTCAATAGCAGAGTACGATGACTAAAGTTAACAACAATGTATTGTATATTTCAAAATACTAGAAGAGAGAACTTGAAATGTTCCCAGCACATATAGATGATAAATACTTGAGATGATGGACACCCCAAATACTCTAACTTGATTATTACATAGTCTGTTCCTGTAACAAAATATCACATGTATCTGATAAATATGTACAAGTATTTCTATCAATTTAAAATACTGACAGATTCAAAATTGTATATTTTTATCCCATGTAACATGATGTTTTGAAATATGTATACATTGTGGAATGGCTCAGTTGAGCTAATAAACAATAGTTAAAGATATCTGTTGTATAACGTGGTGACTGTAGTTAATAACAATGCATTATATTTTGAAACATATTGGCCTTTTAATTCCTGTAACTGAAATTATTTGTCACCCCTGACAACCTGAATAGCTAAGGTTGCTGTTTGAAATATCATCCAGGGGTCTGAAAAGGAGATTTAACAGAGTAGTTTTGATGACAGAAATAGGAGAAAAATCAAATTATTTCCTAAGTGCAATATACTGGAGTCCACTTATTCAATAATCTACTCAATTCCATTTTTAAAATGAGGAGATGTGAACAGATGTTTTAATCTATCTTCCATGTCAACTATTTTCTGTACAATGGAAATAGTGAACATTCTGAGCTGTGAGAGAAAGGAGAAAAATCCAAATACACTAGAGTACTTACGGAAGGAAGGCTTTGTGGAGATCATGGAGTATAAGTAAGTGATGGGATCTGGATTGTTTGTGGAGGAAGAAAGAGTAAAGTAGAAATACTTATGATGAGTATTGAGATTGTGGTGGGAAAAAAAAGTCGTTGTTACCCATGCTTTTTTGGGAGGTTTTTAATATAATTTGCATATTTGCTTCAGAATTTCAATGGTATAAAATTGACAACAGTTAAGATTGCTTGGCTTTTTCTCAACTCCAGAACCAGTTATAACTGCACTGCAGTGATAGGGAGTGGGGCAAAAATCGCGTAAGGTTTGAAGTCTTTTGGACTTTGGATATGATTGAGCCTTGATCTTATCTCACAACCAAACAGATGACTTCTAAAAAAGAAGCCTGTTAACCTAGCTTTTCTAGTCGATGTCCACATTATTGGAGGATTTAGTCACTATCTAGATCAGCAGGTTAAGTTTATTTCTGGAACAGTTTCCTGATTCTTAGGCTAACTGCATAATTGGGGCAAGAGATATTGCAGAAGGAGGAGGGAGAAGGGGGAGATTTATGCCCAGCTTCAGATGTTTAGAAGGAATAAAAAAGGCACGAATGCAGGAAACAAGTACCTCCCCACCTGCCAGTGACCCCACAAAGAGAATGCCGTCTGACAGGCTTTGTGAGTACTTGGGGAATATACTGTGGACTAAGCTGTAATGGCCCACATTAGTGGAAGAAGTATTTTGTAACTTCAAGGCCTGTTACGGGCTGAATTATATTTCTCCCAAATTCATATGTTGAAGTCCTAACCCCTATTACCTCCTAATATCACTGCATTTGAGGATAGAATATTTAAAGAGGTAATTATGGTTAAACGTGGTTATTAGGGTTGGCCCTAATTCAAAATGACTGATGTCTTATAAGAAGAAGAAACCACGACACAGATTTACACATAGAGAAGATCAGACATACACATAGAGAAGATCAAGACACAGGGAAAAGACAGCCATTTCCAGCTGAGGAGAGAGGCCTTAGAAGAAATTAACTTTGTCGACATCTCGATCTCAGACTTGTGGCTTCCAGAACTGTGAGAAAATAAATTTCTATTCTTTAAGCCACCCAATGTGTGATATTTTGTTATGGCAGCCCTAGAAAACTAATACAAGGTCTCAAAATAAATGCATTTTGATTATTATCAATGCTTAAATCAAATGATAGAACCATTTTTGTTTGTTTGAATGTTTCTTTTTTCTTGTCAGAGCTCTTTGGTCACTTATTCACCCAGTAAATCTTTATCTGGCATGTACTTTGTGTACCACACAAGGAGGTAGATTCCTGGGAATATGAAGAACAGATATACATCTTACGCTCAAGCAGCTAACAGTCTATTGGAGGAGGCATAAAATTAGGGAATCATAATAGAGTGTGAAAAATGCTGCAATATGTACACAGAGGGTATTGTGGAAATGCAAAGGAGGTGCACTAAACCCAGCCTCAGTGGCTGGCATAACTGAACTTCTGAGGGGAGGTACTACTTCCCCTCAGAAAATGTTTAAAGAATAGGTAGGAAGTAGCCAGGGAAAGTAAGAGCTGAAGGGTATTACATTCAGAGGAAATAACATGGACAGATGAGCAAGCAGAGTACATTCAAATAAATAGAAATAGTAGTGAAAGATGAGGCTTAAAATGTCACCATGGCCAAACCACTGAGGATTTTCAATGTCATGCTAAGTGTTCAAGAAAACTAAATATGGCCTGAGGAGGACTCCATACTTCTATATGTGAGTCCTTGTGGATGAACTATAACCTAGCTTAATAGTCAGACAAAACTGAAAATCTAACTTAGGAGTTAGATTTTGTCTGCAGTAATAACTGAGTCTTGGCCAATCCCAGCAGCCATACTTCAACCACTCATAGACTGCTAAGTGTTCAAACTGTGTTCAAATAAGGCAAACAGCAACCTGTAACCAACTCAGCTATTTCTGTACCTCGTTGCTGATTTCTATACATCCTTTATGTTTTTTTGGTTTTTTTCGGTTTTGTTTGTTTGTTTTTTGTTGTTTTTTTTTTTGTCTATAAATCTTCTTCCACCACGTGGCTGCGCTGGAGTTTCTATGAATCTGCTGTGATTCTGGGGGCTGCCTGATTCGCAAGTCATTCATTGCTCAATTAAACTCTTTAAATATTAAATTCGGCTGACATTTTCTTTTATAAGAAAGTTGTATTTTATCTTAAATTCAATGAGGGAGACAATGAAGAGATTTTATCATCAGAAGAGTGAAAAAAAAATCAAGTACACATATTATAATATAAAGATTGGGGGATGGCATGGCCATGCCCTGAGAACATTGAAGGAGAGGTTGAGTTGAGGCAAAGATGAAGAGTTTAGTTCTGGATAGGTTGGGCTTATTTTGCTGATTGTCTTGGTGTATTTTGCTCCTATAACAAAAAAACCCTAGATTGAGTAATTTGTAAGCAGTAGAAATTTATTGCTGATAGTTTTAGATACTGGGAAGTCCAAGATCAAGGTACAAGCAGATTCAATGTCTGATGAGGGACTGTTTCTCATAGACAGTTTCTTTTAGCTGTGTCTTCACATGGTAAAAGGGACAAACAAGATTCCTTGGGCCTCTTTTATAAAAGCACTAATACCATTCATGAGGGCGAGGTCCTCATGACCTAATCATCCCCCAAAGACCCTACCTCTTAAGACCATTTCATTGGGGATTAGATTTTAATCTATGAAATCTGGGGGAGACAAACATGTAGACCATAGCACTGCTTGTGAGACAGTTAAGATACAGATGTCTTATTTGACTTTTGGGACTGGAGTTCAAGAGCGAGAAATTGGATAGAGATCCATACTTTAGAATTTTATTATTATAAGTAATTCTTCTTACATTCTTTGTTATGTGTGCAATTTGGGCACAGATCAGGAGCCATTTGTGTAAGAGAGATACAATGCATATATTGAGAAGCAATGTTGGGAGCAAGAAGGATTTCAAAAGATGCTGAGAACCCAGTAAGGACATACCAGAGCTGTAATGTGAAAAGAAAGCTGAGATTGGAAGCTGGGACGCACAGTTATGAAATAGGTCATAGGACTATGAATTGAGTTTCAGCGAAATTCTGCGAGGTCTTCCAAATCCCTTCTTCCTCATGTGATGTGGTTTTTATTTTGCAGCCTGTTCATGTATAAAAGCCTTTTCCCCTTAAAGGCACTGCTTAGCCTGAGACATCACTATAGCAGCTGACATAAAGAGAACTTAATGATTGAGATTTTTAAAAATGACAGGTCAACCTTCAGAATATCAAGAAACTGGTAATGAGGGACACTGATGACATAGTTCGAAGGAGAGTAATATATTATCACTGTTAATAACAAGTAAACTTTTAATATTTTCTTTTGGATAATAGAATGAGAAATAACAATAAAGGAGAACAAAATTCTGTAAGCCCCTTTTAAAATCTTTTTTACTTTCAATCCTGTTTGTCTTGAGGCTGCATTCAAGTATCTATGTGGGTCATTCTTTGTGGAAATTTTATTGTCTCCTAACACCATTCCATAGTTAGAAATGAAGAGTCTAACTTCATTTATATATTGAAGAGTCAAGGTAGAGGTTTCACCACAGTAGAAAGGCCATAAACGGTTTGCATAATGATGATGCCCAATATTTGTTTTATAGTGTTCATTATTAAGGTGATAGTAGAGAATTTTTGTCAAGTTATTTGTCGTGAACAGACGCTAAGGAGCTAGAAGTATATTAACCAAACTGCTTGTTTCCCTCCAAGTGTTTTATTTTGTTGTCTATGGTTATTGCTTTGGAACATTTAATTAGAAATTTCTTACTCTATCCTTTGTCACAGAAGGTGATAAAGACATATCCATATATTTAGACATGATTTTGAAGTTCTTACTTTTCCATTAGACATAATCTTAAATATTTCTCCTGAAAATGCATCAAATACATGAGGTTAATAAATCCCAGGCAGTAAATGTTATCCTTAATTTACAGAACAGGAACAAAAATAATACAGAACAAGGTGATACTTAATGGAAAATTTAATTTTCAGGGACAGTGTCAGAATAACCTGAGCCATGTATGAGCTTTAATAAGAGTATTGAACAGAAAGATAAGTAAATACCTTGTCTTTGTCAATATCTGAGAAAAATCAAGCCAAAAATTTTACATTATGGCAGGGCAAAAACTATTTGGCATCTATGCTGTCATAGCTTAAGGGTTTTTCCTAGGCCTTGGTTGGGAGAAAATGGAAATGTTGATGCAAAGAGATGAGGAAGACATTAAGAAAAACCCAGAGGCAAAAGCAGCTTATGAAGTAGTTAGAGAAGAGAGGCACCAAAGTGAAAGAAATTTTGTTTCCCTTGATTAACTATTACAAAGATTGTAGGGAGAATAAAAATAAACAGGTCATTTTATTTTAAAATATTATGTCCTTTTCATCTCCATGCCTTCTGTTAAAATTGTGTTTTACCTGTGCTTCATGTCTTTCAGAAACAATTTGACAATTCCTTTTATTTACATATTTTGTTATGCAAATTCAATAACCTTGAGGTATTCATGTATTTCAATTGTCATTGTGATTATGAGTTGTTTTTTGTTGTTTGTCTTTCCCAGATAATGAATAAAAATGAAAATTACTTGGAAACATGTAAGTGGATTTGGCTAAAACAACATTCTGGTGTTTAGATAAGAATTAGCCCTTTTTTTTGTTATACTTTAAATTCTAGGCGTATATCCTTACAAGGTTGCATGTACCCATTCATTCATTCATTCATAAAGAATCATTTATTGGGTTCCTTCTATTTTCTAGGCTTTCTCTGGGTACTGAGAGCTCAATGCAATACAAACCCTGCCCTCAAAATAATAACCATCTCTCCAGAATAATTTTGCTTCTAAGAGTCCATAGTTACCATAAAACAATCTTGGTCTCTCATACTGTTCCTGTTTTCATCGCAGTTGACTTACTTCTTAAAATGAAAGTGCACTGAAGTACACTTAAGGAGAGTTCACCTTGAAATTATAAGTGATCGATATCAAATTAACTCCAAAAGCTGATTGTAGACAGTATCAATATTCAGAGATTAGTTGGGGCAGTGGCTTACCCCCCTCTCATTTTACAATAATAGTGAGATTACATCTTACAAAAAAATTATAGATCCCAGGCTTGAAAGCCCTCAGAGTTATATTCTCTGCCTAACCTAATTATGAAGGTAGTTCTGTTCCCACATTAGGAATAAAAACCGTAAAATATTTACAACAAGATTTCTTTTTTTATGTAACTTCAACTTTCATTTTAGATTCAGGAAGTACACGTGCAGTTTTCTTACATGGGTATATTCCTTGGCACTGAGGTTTGGGGGTGCCCAATAGGTAGTTTTTCAGCTTTTGATCCCTCCCTTTATACTCCCTTTAGTAGACAGTAGTCCCCAGTGTCTATTATTCTCATCTTTATGCCTGTATGTATGCAATGCTTAGCTCTCACTTATAAGGAAGAGCAAATGGTGTTTGGTTTTCTGTTCCTGCATTAATTTGCTTAGGATAATGGTCTCCAGCTGCATCCATATTGCTGCAAATGACATGATTTTATTCTTTTATATGGCTGCATAGTATTCCATGGTGTATATATACTATATTTTCTTTATCCAATCCACTGTGGATGGGCATCTAGGTTGATTCCGTATCTCTGCTATTGTGATTAGTGCTATGATGAACATATGAGTGCACGTGTCTTTTTGGTAAAATAATATACATTTTCCTTTGGGTATATGCCCAGTAATGGGATTGCAGGGTCAAACAGTAGTTCTCTTTTAAGTTATTTGAGAAATATCCAAACTGCTTTCCCCAGTGGCTGAACTAATTTACATTCCCACCAACAGTGCTTAAGCATTCTCTTTTTTTGTGCAGTCTCACCAACATCTGTAGTTTTCTGACTTTGTAATAATAAGCCATTCTGACTGGTGTGAGATAGTATCTCATTGTGGTTTTTATTTACATTTCTCTGATGATTTGTGATGTTGAACATTTTTTCATGTATTTGTTGTCTGCTTGTGTGTCTTCTTTTGAGAAGTGTCTGTTCATGTCTTTTGCCCATTTTTTAATGGGTTTTTTTTTTTTACCTATTAAGTTCCTTACTGATTTTAAATATTAGACATTTGTCAGATACATAGTTTACTAATATTTTCTCCTATTATGTAGGTTGTCTGTTTATTCTGTTGATTGTTTTGCTGAGCAGAAGCTCTTTAGCTTAATTAGGTCCCACTTGTCAATTATTTTGTTGTTACAATTGCTTTTGAGGGCTTAGTCATAAATCCTTTCCCAAGGCTGATGTCTACAATGGTATTTCCTAAGTTTTCTTCAGAATTCTTATAATTTGAGGCATTACATTTAAATCTTTAATCCATCTTGAGTTAATTTGTGTATGTGGTGAAATGTAAGGGTCCAGTTTTATTCTTCAGGGTCCAGTTTTATTCTTCTACATGTGACTAGCCAGCTATGATAGCTCCATTTATCAAATAGGGAGTCCTTTCTCCATTGCTTATTTTTGTCAACTTTGTTGAAGATCAGATGGCTGTAGGTGTGCAGCTTCATCTCTGAGTTTTCTATTCTGTTCTATTGGTCTATGTGTCTGCTTTTGTACCAATGCCATGCTGTTTTGGTTACTGTAGCTTTATATATAGTTTGATGTCAGGTAATGTGATGCCTCTGGCTTTGTTCTTTTTGCTAAAGATTGCTTTGGCTATTTGGGCTCTTCTTTTGGTTCCATATGAATTTTAGAATAGTTTTTCTTTCTAGTTCTGTGAAAGATGACATTGGTGGTTTGATAGGAAAAGCACTGAATTTGTAGATTGCTTTGGGCAGTATGGCCATTTACACCTCTATGCACACAAACAAGAAGATAATTTTAGAAAAAAAAATCTTAATTACATTTTGAACTACAATAGCCACCAGAGCTTGTCCTGTGGTTAATTCAAATTCATAAGATATTGTATCAGTCATCATTTAGAGACCAGAGACTTTGACTAGGAATTGCATATAGGGAATCTCAGTGTTCATGACTATCTGGTGACCCCTAAGTATTGCAGTGATTTGTGTCCAAGCCACTTTTATCGGCAGTCTCCTGTCATAAGCCCAGAACTGGGCATCTGACCAGAGAAACCTGAAGTCACATTAACTGTTTTTGGATAGCTGGCAGCAGACAGGAAAGGTGTGGCTTTTACTGTTCTTTTATATAGATAGATATAGTTAATTGCAATTACCCTCACACAAAATCAACAAGCTCTCTCCATTACAAAATACTAACTTTTTGTGCTTTTACTTGCTTGTTTTTCTCCTCTCCCTGGCACATCTTGAACTTCATCACCTATAAATTTGGTTGGGAAGACACATCATTAGTTGTCATTTTGACTCTAAGCCAGGACCTGGATGCACAAGCAGGAGGAGTCAATGATCAGAATATATTCTCTGTGTAGAAAATCATTTACATCTTTGTGGGGTTGTTCCCTATTAAAGACTAACTGCTCATTGATATTTCATTGAGGCTGTTTGGGTTAAGTCCTGTATCTCACTTCCATCTAAGCCCCTGAGACTATTTTGATGCTGCATTAAGGAATTCAGTCAATCAGTTTATCAATACACTACTCACAAAAAGTACTGGAGCCAGGACCTTGAAGTAAAAAATAGTACTTTTTTTTTTCTTTTCTTTTTTCCTTGCTGTGATAACAAAAGGGACAAATAACTCTTAATTGGCTAAAGGGTTTTCATACAATGGTCCTTGCCAAAAGATGTAAACCAGCAGGTTTTTACAAATCTCATCCATGCCATGTCTTATCCATTATGTTGCTTAACATGAAGGAGCTTTACTGGACTGCTTAATATTTAGTGATGTGCAATTCAATTCCATTAACTCTGCTAGCCTGAGAGACAAGTCACCCATTCTAATGAGCAAACATCTTTCTCTTAATAAACCTTGCAGTGACCTTGGCATGACTTCATTCTATTTGGATGTAATGATATCCCAGTTCCATTAATCTTTCCAGTGATGTTTGGCCTCATGTAATGGTTACCAACCCTTGAGTTGCTCTAAGGAAATGAAGCATTATGCAAATTTGCACCCATTCCACTGAGGTCAACCTTTTCAGAACTTTCCCAGAAAGAATAATGCTGCATTCATGCTTACCCCTGCTTTATGAATGGAGCCTCTCAGGAGTTCTGTTGCCCTTACTTATTTTGCTTTGCAGCCTGTATGACCTTGCCTAAGAGAAGGGCTCCTTTGCAGTGTAATTATAATGACAAACCCAGTATTGTAAGTTAATGTTGTGCATCAGCATAGGCATTTAGGGTACTGATGGGATTAAGGAAAGAAAAAAAAAGTACTTTTTCCCCCTGAGATGTTTAGGTTATTTATCTGGATTCTGGCTCTCTGAAACGCAAACCCTCACTCAGCCACATTAACCCTTTAAAAGAGAAAAACAATTTTCCTCATACTTCTCACTTGCAGAATGGCTAAATGCTTGTAAACTGCTAAAGGATGAGTGGAAGCTTCATTTCTGAAAGGCTTTTTATATAGTTCTGTTGTGCCGGGATGAGCAAAATTAATCTATTCTAGTATTTTTTTTAACCTTTTATAATTTTTCAAAAGATATTATAAAGCAATGCTCAGCTTTATGAACAACAGATATTTGACAAGTAAGAGGTCGTTATTTGCATTTTATTCTTATTCACTTGACTGAGGAATGATAAAATGTCTCTTGAACTCCATAGTGTATCTCTACATTTATTTACAGATTATTAAATGTTAGAAAAGATGATGGGCAGAAATATTGAAAGTGCAAGAGTTTGGAACCACTATGAACTGAAGAGTAGAAATATAACCTATAAGAGAGTTATAATAAAGTCAACAGAATATTAAGAATACTGATTTATATACAGCTTTTGAGAAACTCAACTCCTGTATTGAGTAACCCTATATCCAGATTAAATGCTTTGGCACTACCAGGCCCTGAAGACAGATGCTGATTTGGAAATAGAATTGAACATTTTTAGGAATTTCATAGACAAACAGCATGATATATATTATATTAGTTAGAAGAGTGTTCTTTAGAGGCATACTTGGAGTTGTGATTTCTATGAACTAGCTATCCGAACTTGGACAAATGACTTCACCTCTAAGTTTCTTCATCTTTAATGAGGGACAGTAATAATAATAATAATAAATACTCATTATGGCTACTGTGATGATTAAATAACCTAATTTATTTAGAGTGATTAGCATGGTGCCTGGACCACAGTAATTATTTAAGAAGTATTTGATATTATTATCACCATCATCTTTAAGTATATTGCTTTATCTTCACAGTACAGCAATTTCTAAGGTGGTAAGCCTTAAACTTTAGCCTAAATCAAAATCACTCTAGCTCCTGTATGACATTTCTAGACACAACTTGGACCAGAAGGGAACTTGGTGCCTTAAATAAAAGGACCCAGTCCTCGCAGGATTCATCACCTGCTGACTAAAGAGCCCTTGGGCCCTAAATAACCATCAGCCATACTCAAATACTATGCCATGGGCCTTGGGTGAGACTCTGAGATGTGCTGGCTTCAGGTGAGACTCAGCATGTTCCAAATAGTGGTGGCTATGGAGAATCAGAGATCTGTGACCATCCAGGGAGAGAATTCAAAATAGCGGTTTGGAAGTAACTCAAAGAAATTCAAGATAACACAGAGAAGGAATTCAGAATTCTATCAGATACATTTAACAAGGAGATTGAAATACTTAAAGAATCAAGCAGATACTCTAGAGCTAAAAATTCAATTGAAATACTGAAGAATGGATTACAGTCTCTTAATAACAGGATTGACCAAGCACAAGAAAGAATTAGTGAGCTTAAAGACAGGCTATTTGAGAATATAGTCAGAAAGGCAAAAGAAAAAAAGAAAACATAATGAAGCACATTGACAAGATCTAGAAAATAGCTTCAAAAGGGCAAATGTAAGAGTTATTGGCCTTAAACAGGAGGTAGAGAAAGAAATAGGGGTAGAAAGGGTATTCAAAAGGGTAATAATGAGAACTCCCCAAGCCTAGAGAAAGATATCAATATCTATGTACGAGAAAGTTATAGAACACCAAGAAGGTTTAACCAAAAGAAGGCTACCTCAAGGCATTTAATAATCAAACTCCCAAAAGACAAGGATAAAGAAAGGATCCTAAAAGCAGCAAGATAGAAGAAACAAATAACATACAATGGAGCTCCACTAGGTCTGGCAGCAGACTTTTCAGTGGAAACCTTACAAGCCACTAGAGAGTGGCATGATATGTTTAAAGTTCTGAAGGAAAGAATACTTTTACACTAGAATAGTATATCTAGCAAAAATACCCTTCAAGCATGAAGGAGAAATAAAGACTTTCCAAGACAACCAAAAGCTGAGGGATATATTTTGGATGCACCAAAATCTCGAGATATATATATATATATATATATACAGGCAACCAAAGCCAAAGTGGACAAATGGGATCACATCAAATTAAAAATATTCCTCACAGTAAAGGAAACAATCTACAAAGTGAAGAGACAACTTACAGGATGGGAGAAAATATTTGCAAACTATTCATCTGTATTAGTCCATTCTAATGCTTCTAATAAAGACATATCGAATACTGGGTAATTTATAAAGGTAAGAGGTTCAATTGACTCACAGTTCCACATGGCTTGGGAGGCCTCAGAAAACATATAATCATGGCAGAAGGGGAAGCAATCATGTCCTTCTTCACATGTGGGCAGCAAGGAGAAGTGCTGAGTGAAGCAGGGAAATGCCTCTTATAAAAGCATCAGATCTCGTGAGAGCTCACTCACTATCACGAGAACAGCATGGAAGTAACTGCCCCTGTGATTCAATTACCTCCCACTGGGTCCTCCCATGACATGTGGGGATTATGGGAACTACAATTCAATATGAGATTTGGGTGGGGACACAGTCAAACCATATGATTCTACCCCTGGCCCCTCCCAAATCTCATGTCTTCACATTTTGGAACACAATCATGCCTTTCCAACGGTCCCCCAAAATCTTAATTTATTTCAGCATTAACTCAAATGAGTCCAAAGTCTCATTTGAGACAAGGCAAATCCCTTCTGCCTATGAGCCTGTAAAATCGACAGTAAGTTACTTCCTAGATACAGTGGGGGTACAAGCATTGGGTAAATACACCCCTTCCAAATGGAAGAAATTGGCCAAAACAAAGGGGCTACAGGCCCCATGCAAGTCTGAAATCCAGCGAGGCGGTCAACTCTTTAAGCTTCCAAAATGACCTCCGTCGACTCCATGTCTCACATCTAGATCACACTGATGCAAGAGGTGGGCTCCCATGGCCTAGGGCACCTCTGCCTCTGTGGCTTTGCAGGGTACAGCCCCCCCTCCTGACTGCTTTCACAGGCTGGCGGTGAATGTCCGCAGCTTTTCCAGGAGCATGGTGCAAGCTTTTATGCTCTGTCACCTCTTGAATGCTTTGCTGCTTAGAAATTTCTTCTGCCAGATACCATAAATCATCTCTCTCAATTTCAAAGTTCCACAGATCTCTAGGGCAGGGGCAAAATGCCAACAGTCTCTTTGCTAAAGCATAACAAGAGTGATCTTTGCTCCAGTTCCCAACAATTTCCTCATCTCCATCTGAGACCACCTCACCTGAACTTTATTGTCCACATCACTCTCAGCATTTTGGTCAAAGCCATTCAGCAAGTCTCTAGGAAGTTTCAAACTTTCATAAATTTTCCTCTCTTCTTCTGAGACTAGAAAACTCCAAATTGTTCCAACCTCTGCCTGTTACCCAGTCCCAAAGTTACTTCATATTTTTGGGTATCTTTACAGTAGTGACCCACTACCTGGTACCAATTTACTGTCCATTCTTACACTGCTAATAAAGACATACCTGAGAATGAGTAATTTATAAAGGTGAGAGGTTTAATAGACTCACAGTTCAATATGGCTGGTGAGTACTCAGGAAAATTACAATCATGGTGGAAGAGGAAGCAAACACATCCTTCTTTACATGAGGGCAGCAAGGAGAAGGGCAGAGCAAAGGTGGAGAAAAGCCCCTTATAAAACCATCATATCTTGTGAAAACGCACCATCATCAGTACAGCATGGAGATAACTGCCCTCATAATTCAATTACCTTCCACCAGTTCCCTCCCATGACACATGGGGATTATGGGAACTACAATTCAAGATGAGATCTGAGTGGAGACACAGCCAAACTATATCACCATCTGACAAGAGATTAATAACCAGAATATATAAGGAACTCAAACAACTCTATAGGAAAAAATCTAATAATCTGATCGAAAACTGAGCAAAAAATCTGAATAGACATTTCTTAAAAGAAGACACACAAATGGCATTAGGCATATGAAAAGGTGCTCAACATCATTGGTCATCAGAAAAATGCAAATCAAAGCTACAATGAAATATCTCACCCTATTCAAAATGGCTTTTATCAAAAGATGGGCAATAACAAATGCTGGCAAAATATGGAGACAACAGAACCCTCATACAATGTTGGTGGAAATGTAAATTAGTCAAACCACTACGAAGAACAGTTTGGAGTTTTCTCAAAACACTAAAAATAGAGCTACCATATGATTCAGCCATCCCACTGCCGGGTATGTGCCCAAAATAAAGGAAATTAGTATATCAAAGAGATATCTGTTCTCCCATGTTTGTTGCAGCACTATTAACACTAGCCGAGATTTGAAAGCAACCTAAGTATCAACTGATGAGTTGATAAAGAAACTGTAGTATTAATACATATACACAATGGCATGCTATTCAGCCGTAAAGAAGAATGAGATCCAGTCATTTACATCAACATGGGTGGAACTGGAGGTCATTATGTTAAGAGAAATAAGCCAGGCACAGAAAGAGAAACTTTGCATGTTCTCACTTATTTGTGGCAGCTAAAAATTAAAACAATTGAACTCATGGAGATAGAGAGTAGGAGTCTGGTTATCAGCGGCTTGGTGGGGTAGTTGGGTTGTCAGGGTAAGTGGGGATGGTTAATGTGTATGAAAAGTATTTAGAAAGCATGAGTAAGATCTAGTATTTGATAGTACAACAGGGTGACCTAGTCAATAATAATTTAATTATACATTTTAAACTATAAGAGTGTAACTGGATTGTTTGTAACACAAAGTATAAATGCTTGAGATAATGGATACCCCATTTACCTTGATGTGATTATTAAATACTGCATGCCTGTATCAAAGTATCTCACGTACTCTGTACATATATGTACCCACAAAAATTAATAGTAAAAATTTTTTTAAAAAGAAATGGGCTAGTTTCAACAGTTGTGATGGTGAACACCTTGGAGAGTCCCTGTGTTCATAGAGGGTGGAGTAAAGCAGCTGAAAAAAATCACCTGGAGTGTTTAGTAAAGCACAACTTGCTGGGCCCCACCCGCAGGGCTTCTGATTCAGAAAGTCTGAGGTGGGGCTTCAGAATTTGTATTTCTACAAGTTCCCAGGATCAGCTGCTGCTGGTGGTCCAGAGATCACATTTTGAGAATTACTGTTGTAAAGTACTCAGGGAATGATTTAATGCACCTCTTTTATGAATAGGTAAAATCAACAAGTGGTGCATTGAACAATCAGAACTGATGACTTATAACCTGAAAGCCAGTTTATTATTTTGCCTCCCAGTGTTGCTTCAATATTTATTTAGTAATGAAGATATTTTCCTTCTCACAGATGAATACCTCAGCAGATGTAGACTTTCGAAAGTCTCTCACCGGGCAATTTTTCAATTACTAAGGCATCACAATCCTGTGCTTTGGCACTGTTAAGAGAATTGCCTATATGTACCCTAAAACTTAAAGTACAATAAAAAAAAAGTAATAGCAAAAGCCGCAATTACTTTTGCACCAACCTAATAAAATGACATCTAGGGAAAAAAAAGAATAATTTTAAGTGGGCCTCGTCATCCATTCCAGGTGCAAACCCAAATAACAAAAGCTTTGATGGTTCTATTAAAAAAAAATACAGTGGCTGAATAAACTTTAGTTTTTAGGTAGTGTAGGCTTGGTGACTTTCTTTCTTTTCCTTCTGCCTTGGAGAAAGAAGAAAAAAGTATCTCTGAAAGAAGAGAATTGAAATCTATGAGGGATGACTTCCGAAACCTCTAGCAACAAAAGCAGTTACATAAATGATTTCTGAGTCTGAAGCACTTATGCCTGGTGTCGAGAAGAACTTCAACGCCTTTTGCAGTCAAACTAGTATGAAATGTTAGAGTGATTTATCCACTCTAGTCAGTGTTTTGCTATATAATATTAACCTAGGGCAATTAGAAAAGAAATTTCTACCCGAAGGCTGGAGATAAAACCATGGTTAGATAAAGCTATGTTTGATAATGCTTAAGAGGTAATGAGAAAAGGGTCTGATCTGACCTAGAGTTAGTTAAAATTCCTCTGGAGTCCAGGTAAAAAAACAGGTCCCTATCTTCCCAAGTGTTCCCCACCATTTTAGGAAATACAATAAATATTAAATAGGAAACATGATAATTTATGCACTGGAAATCTAAATTTATAAAAGTAAAATAAAATAATTTAGAAATAGACATCTCCAGTTATTTCCATGTGAAAATGTAAAAAAATAAAAGAAGCAGGAGAAAAAATTAGGGAATGTTAAAATTTTATTGTCCATGCTCAATAAACACACACTTTGAATTAACTTTTGTTTCCTGTGGGTATACATTTTATGTCAGATTATACTTAAATTGCCTCAACAGATGTTAAGCCCTTACTGTGTGTCAGGTACTGTGGTAATTGCTTTACCTATAATATTTATTGAATAATAAAGTATGTATTAATCAGGGCAATTAATATGAGCTAATGTAATAATTCTACAATTTTTGAGGCATAATACAATATCTTTTTCTCTCATATCTCAGTCTATTCAGATATTGATGAGTGCCTTTCCACAGAGTTTTCCAAAGAGTGACTCAGGGACACAGGCTCTGTGTATTTAGTAATTCCCCGTTATATAAGACTTTCTCAGAATGCTATGCTAAATCCTCTGCTTTCTGCTAGCCAACAAGCCAAGAATGAACATGGAGGATCATGTGGGTTGTTTTATAGCCAGGCCTGCATGTGGTACACATCATTTCTGTCCATATTGCATTGGCCAGAACTCAAATCAAATTCTACAACTTAATTTCAAAAGAGGCTAGGAAATATAATCTTCTTCTGTGGTCATGTAGATGAAATGGGACTGGTTAGCATCTAGCCAGTCTTTCTATAATAGGAGGAAGATATTTTACAGATAAGGAAACTGAAGCTTAATGAATTTCGGGGAGCTGGGAGAAGGTGTTGAATCCAAGATTTGAACACAAGTGTATATGATTCAAAAAAGGACGTATTTTTCAACACCGCTTTATGAACTAACATCGAAAAATATTCTTGCAATGTTCTAGGTTTTCCTGAAAGTATATATAGAGGGAGAGGATAGGATATGACATATGATGATGAGAATAGGAACTATTTATTTGGGGTTCATTGAAGTTTCTGTTACTCTCTTGAAATTTGTAAAGGAAAGTCTAAGATGGGAAAGACATGGGGAGATTAGATTCATAGGATCCTGTCCTCAATATTTATTGCCACCTTAATCCACCCAGAAAACTGGTTACTGTCTGGAATAACAATTAGGGGATGTGTCTCTGGCTGTTTTTTTGTACTTGCTGTCTTCCTTCCAAAAGTTGTTTGACAGTATTGTTTATTGCTTTTCATTATGTCTCTTTGTTATTGTTCTGCCACAGGATGAATCTAGCAATACTTTAGCAAATGCCAAAGCATCTCTGTTTGATGCAAATCAAAGGTGCTGGGGCGGCCAAAGTACCATAGAAAGATATATAGCTTAATGTCTAATACTCACTACCATGCCATATGTTTTTCCAGAAGCCAGGTATTTATTCTCAGCTCTCTTTAACTGGGCTGGTATCACAGAGATGGAGAGTTTAGGAGTTGCCATACTATGAGAGCCACATGATCAAATTTGTACCTTAGTCAAAACAGGAAAGAGGCAGCATTTTTCTCTGCCTTTCTGTGCGCTTTTCTTCATCTTTCCCAGCCATGTCATTTTTCAACCAAAACCCTATCAATTTATATTGCTGTCTGTTATCCCTGCCAAAGTGGCCACTAATTAGTAATATCTTAGTGTAAATTAATTTATTGTTTATATACCACCTGGAAGCATTTTTTAAAAGTTAATCAAGCTTGTTTTTTTTTTTATATGTTTGTGGGTTAGCAATTCTGAAACTATGTATATAATGGGGTTGGAGAAATCTATCTATCTATCTATCTATCTATCTATCTATCTATCTATCTATGCATTTGTGTGTATGTGGAAAGATAGATACAGAGATAAATATAGAGCTGTGTTATACATGGGTTAGTGTGTATATATGTATATGTATATACATACATATACATAGATATTTCTAGAGGGCCCAGAAAGAGGGATAACTTAATAGCAATAGTACAACAAGCACAGAGTTCATGGTTTCTAAATACCACTCACCAGTAAAGGGAAACAGTGATCTTTGGAGAAATGGTTAATTCTAGAGCTGGGGTAGGAAAAATACAGAATTATCTTGGTGCCAAGAAGTAAGAAAGCGTTTAAAACAACAGATGGTAGTATGTCATGAGGACATAGTAGTTACCCCAAAAGAGTGTCCAATAGACAAAACTGGACAATGATAATATTATATCCCAAAGGCCAAAATAAATATCTCTTGAGTCCATAGTAATATGAATTAATAATTGGTTTGTATTCTAATTATGATGGTGATTACACAAATTTTTGCTTATGATAAAATTTCATAGAAGTATACACATACATATATGCAAACATGCAAAAGATCTCATGTAAAGCCACTAGGAAAATCCATGGAACCAGGCACAGTGGCATGTTCCTCTAGTCCTAGCTACTTGGAGGATGAGGTAGTATGATCATTTGAGCCCAGGACTTTGGGGCTGTAGTGAACCTGGACAACAAAGTGAGACCCAGTCAAAAACAAAACAAAAACACAAACAAAAACACAATTCTTCCCCCAAAAATCTACAAGTGAATTCCAAATCCAAATTAGGTATAGTTACTAAGTATAGTAATGTGGTACAAAAACCATCAATTTCTTGGTTTTGATGATGTGGTATGTTTATGTAAGATATACTCTTTGGGGAAATCTGAGGAAGGGTGTATGGAAACTCACTGTACTAGTTTTGCAACTTATAATTCTAAAATTATTTCAAATAAAAGTCATTGAAATAGGAAGAAAGAGAGGAAATCAAGCAATCTCTCTTTGCAGATGGTATGATTCTCTACTTTAAAAACTCCATAGTTTCTGTGTGAAAGCTCCTAGAACTGATAAACAAAGTTTCAGGGTATAATATTAATGTATATAAATCAGTACCATTTCTGTACACCAACAATGTCCAAGCTGAGAGCCAAATCAAGAATGCAATCTCATTTACAATATCCACAAAAAGAATAAAATACCTAGGAATACAGCTAACCAGGGAGGTGAAAGAAATATACAATGGGAATTACAAAACACTGCTGAAAGAAATCAGAGACAACAAGAACAAATAGAAAAACATTACATGCTCATGGACAGGAAGAATCAATTTTGTGAAAATGGCCATCCTGCCCAAAGCAATTTACAGATTTAATGCTATTCTTAGATACTTCCAGTGTCATTTTTCACAGAATTAGAAAAAAAACTATGTTAAATTTCATATGGAACCAGGAAAGAGACCGAATAACGAAGGCAATCCTAAGCAGAAAGAACAAAGCCAGAGGCATCACAGTATCTGACTTCAAAAAGCTTTGTTAGGCTACAGTAATCAAAACAGCATGATACTGGTAAAACAAACAAACAAAAAACAACAACAAAAAGCAGACACATAGACCAATGGAACAAGTTAGAGAACACAAAAATAAAGCTGTACATCTACAACCTTCTGATATTTGACAAAGTTGACAAGAAAAAGTAATGGGAAAAGGACTCCCTATTCAATAAATTGTGCTGGGATAACTGGCTAGCAATATGCAGATCATTAAAACTGGACCACTTCCTCTCATCATATACAAAAATAAACTCAAAATGGACTTAAGACTTAAGACCTAAAACTATGGAAACCCTAGAAGAAAACCTAGGAAATACCATTCTAGACATCAGCCTTGGGAAAAAAAATTATGACTAAGTCCTCAAAAGCAATTGTAACAACAAAAAATTTGACAAGTGAGACCTAATTAAAGAGCTTCTGCTCAGCAAAACAAACTATCAACAGAGTAAACAGACAGCCTACATAATGGGAGAAAATATTAGTAAACTATGTATTTGATAAATGTCTAATATTCAAAATCTATACAGAACTTAACAGGCAAAAAACAAAAAACAACCCCATTAAAAAGTGGGCAAAAGACATGAACAGACACTTCACAAAAGAAGACATATACACAGCCAACAAGCATAAGAAAAAATGTTCAACACCATCATTAGAGAAATGCAAATCAAAAGCACAATGAGATACTATCTCACATCAGTCAGAATGACCATTATTAAAAATAAAAAAGCAACAGACACTGGCAAGGCTGTGGAAAAGGGAATGCTTATACACTGTTGGTGGCAATGTAAATTAGTTCAGCAATTGTGGAAAGTAGTTTGTAGATTTCTCAAAGAACTTAGAACTAGCTTTCAGCTCAGCAATCACATTACTAGGTATATATCCTCCCCAAAATAAATTGTTCTGCCAAAAAGAAAATGCACACATATGTTCATTACAGCACTATTGACAATAGCAAAGTCATGGAATTAACCCAGATGTCTATCAACAGTGGACTGGATAAAGAAAATTGGTACATATACATCATGGAATAATATGCAGCCATTAAAAAGGGCATGATTACTTCCTTTGCAGCAATATGAATGCAGCTGGAGGCCATTACCCTAAGTGATTTAATGCAGGAACAGAAAACCAAATACCACATGTTCTCACTTATGTGGAAGCTGAGCATTGCATACACATGGACAATAGACACTGGGACTACTTGATGGGGGAGGGTGGGAGGCAGGTGAGGGTTGAAAAACTACCTGTTGGGTACTATGCTCACTACTTGGGTATCAAAAATCATTTGTATACCAAACCCCTGCAACATGCAATTTACCCATGTAATAAACCTGCACATGTACCCCCGAACCAAAAAGAAACGTTGAGAAAAGAAAAAATAATTTCAAAATAAAAAGGTTTTGTTTAAAACATACTTGAATAAAATAAATAGGGTATAAGCAACAAATCTCCCATACAGAAGAACTCTATATAATAAATGTAGAAGGAATAAGGGAAATTAAAACATCACCATTAGAGTACTGTAGTAATATTTGCTATAGTCAGAATGCACTAGTGAATGCTGAAGTTAACAGGCAAAATTTAAGGAGAAACAGAATATTTATGCAGCTTCAAACTCTTTCCTTCCAAATATATATTGATTACAATGAAAAAATAATAAACTTACAGCAGGGAAACCTCGTAGACACCACCTTAACCAAGTAATCAAGGTTAAAATTATTTACCTATTGATATACTGAGCAGGGTACAACACCTCTATGGCATTCTTTTCAAAAATTTATAACCTCTGTCTGACTGTGAGAAAACATCAGACAAAGCCAAATTGAGAGTTTGTATGAACAGTACTCCACAAAAATACCTGACCTGTACTCTCCAAAAATGTCAAGGTCATAAAAGACCAAGTAACTTTCACAGATTGTGGGAGGCTTTTTATCCATTCTGGAAAGTTCTCAGCCATGTCTTCATATTATGCCTCCCCCACCCTATCCCTTAATATACATGGCAATCTTTATTTTTCTTCTAAATTTTAGTTATATGTATGTTGAACCTTCTCAGGTTATCACTGATGTCTCTTGACCTCTATTTTGTATTATATTTTTCATATCTTTGTGTTGCTCTGCTGTATTTTGTGATCCTCTCTTCAGCTGACTACAGTTTGTTGTTTAATCCTTGTATTTTACTCATAATGGTTATTTTTCTCATTTCTCAAAGGTATGTTTGGTTCCTATTCAAATTTCCTGGTCTTTTTAATGAGTCTGTTAGCATTGCTTACATTTTTTATTCCGTCTTTCATTTCTTTAAAATGTAAGACATTTATTTTACATCCCATATTTTATAATTCAAATAGTTCAGCGTCTGAAGTAGCCTTAAGCCACATAACAATGATTTCAGTCAACAATGGGCCACATATACAATGGTGATCCAATAAGATTGTAATGAAGCATATATAGAAAGCTGATATATGGTGTTTGATGTTGGCATTGCAGATTAAATAGGGGAAATTACTGATATTAAGTAATGAGGCTGATATATATGGTTTTCCATATGAAATAATATATATAAATAAACATATGTATACCATCTAGGTTTGTGTAAGTACACTCTACAATGTTCGCACAATGACAAAATCGTCTAAGGACGCATTTTTCAGATCTCCCTGTCATTAAGTGACACATGACTGTACTTGAAGGCCTAATTGTGCTTTTTTGTTGTTCAGTTTATTATTTTTATGATATCCTGCTTACTGTATGTTTAATTTATTTTTAATGTTATTTTTTAAATTTTATTTTTCCATAAGTTATTGGGGTACAGGTGGTATTTGGTTACATGAGTAAGTTCTTTCATGGTAATTTGTGAGATTTAGGTGCACTCATCACCTGAGCAGTATAAACTGCACCATATTTGTAGTCTTTTATCCCTTGCCCCCTCCCACTCTTCCCACCAAGTCCCCAAGATCCATTGTATCATTCTTATGCCTTTGTGTCCTCATAGTTTAGCTCCCACATATCAGCAAGAACATACGATGTTTGGTTTTCCATTCCTGAGTTACTTGACTTAAAAGGAATCCTTCCTAATTCATTCTATGAAGCCAGCATCACCCTAATACCAAAACCAGGAAAGGACATAACCAAAAAAGAAAACTACAGACCAATATCCTTGATGAACATAGATGCTAAAATCCTTAACAAAATACTAGCTAACCGAATCTAACAACATATCAAAAAGATAATCTACCATGATCAAGTGGGTTTCATACCAGGGATGCAGGGATGGTTTAACATATGCAAGTCAATAAATGTGATACACCACATAAACAGAATTAAAAACAAAAATCATGCAATCATCTCAATAGATGCAGAAAAAGTAGCCAACAAAATCCAGCATCACTTTATGATAAAAACTCTCAGCAAAATCAGCAAACGAGACATACCTCAATGTAATAAAAGCCATCTATGATAAACCAACAGCCAATATAATACTGAATGGGGAAAAGTTGAAAGCATTCCCTCTGAGAACGGGAACAAGACAAGGATGGTTGCTGTCACCACTCCTCTTCAACATAGTAGTGGAAGCCCTAGCCAGAGTAATCAGAAATAAATGGCATCCAAATCGGTAAAGAGGAAATCAAACTGTTATTGTTTGCTGATGATATGATCATTTATCTTGAAAACTCTAAGGACTGCTCCAGAAAGTTCCCAGAAATGATAAAAGAATTCAGCAAAGTTTCCAGATACAAGATTAGTGTACACAAATCAGCATTTAAATTTTTTTAATGTAGATCACGTGATATATTTTTATAGTGGGCATACTCTGATGGGTGATTGGAAGATGTGTCCCTGTATTCATTATTTGTGCTCGCTTTTTTCTCTAGTGCTACAAACCTAAGAACGATTGGTATCAATTTTCTGGTTTGTGGTTTCTTAGCCCTGTAATTCTCTAATCTAAGAATTCTCAGGAGGAAGTATTTGTTTGTTTGTTTGTTTGTTTCTCCCCAAAACAAGATAAATAAAATTTTCATGGTGTCCCTTTGCAAGCAGATGGACTATTTTCTAAAATAGCCTTTCACTGAGGATATAGTCCTTCATGGGTCCCAGCTTACTGCTGGGATTTTTGTTCCAACTTCTATTTTGCTAAGGGCCAAATCCTTGTCTGCTGGTCTTTCAGTGTTTACAACTCAAGCTTTTTAGGTACAGACATCTTCAGATATTTCCAGGGCATCCACAGGGCTTTTGTCAGCTAACCATAAGGTTTTCAGTTCTCTTTTTGCTTTTGATTTGGGGATTCTTCATATTTTCTTGTGAGATTAGTCTTACATATGCAAAGAATGTTATGTTTTAGAAAACATTTCTTTTTTTTCATTTGTCATTTAAGTTTGTGAATTTTCTTTTAATATAAAGACATGAAAAACATTTTAGTCAATTTATCATTATATCCTTTTATGGTTTCTTTTTTTCTAGTTTTTATGTGAAGATATTTCCTTTATTTTATTTTATTATTATTATACTTTAAGTTTTAGGGTACATGCGCACAATGTGCAGGTTTGTTACATATGTATCCATGTGCCATGTTGGTGTGCTGCACCCATTAACTCGTCATTTAGCACTAGGTATATCTCCTAATGCTGTCCCTCCCCGCTCCCCCAACCCCACAACAGTCCCTGGAGTGTGATGTTCCCCTTCCTGTGTCCATGAGGTCTCATTGTTCAGTTCCCACCTGTGAGTGAGAACATGAGGTGTTTGGTATTTTGTCTTTGCGATAGTTTGCTGAGAATGATGGTTTCCAGTTTCATCCATGTCCCTACAAAGGACATGAACTCATCATTTTTTATGGCTGCATAGTATTCCATGGTGTATATGTGCCACATTTTCTTAATCCAGTCTATCGTTGTTGGACATTTGGGTTGGTTCCAAGTCTTTGCTATTGTGAATAGTGCTGCAATAAACATACATGTGCATGTGTCTTTATAGCAGCATGATTTATAATCCTTTGGGTATATACCCAGTAATAGGATGGCTGGGTCAAATGGTATTTCTAGTTCTAGATCCCTGAGGAATCGCCACACTGACTTCCACAATGGTTGAACTAGTTTACAGTCCCACCAACAGTATAAAAGTGTTCCTATTTCTCCACATCCTCTCCAGCACCTGTTGTTTCCTGACTTTTTAATGATGGCCATTCTAACTGGTGTGAGATGATATCTCATATGGTTTTGATTTGCATTTCTCTGATGGCCAGTGATGATGAGCATTTTTTCATGTGTCTTTTGGCTGCATAAATGTCTTCTTTTGAGAAGTGTCTGTTCATATCGTTCGCCCTCTTTTTGATGGGGTTGTTTGTTTTTTTCTTGTAAATTTGTTTAAGTTCTTTGTAGATTCTGGATATTAGCCCTTTGTCAGATGGATAGATTGCAAAAATTTCCTCCAATTCTGTAGGTTGCCTGTTCACTCTGATGATAGTTTCTTTTGCTGTGCAGAAGCTCTTTAATTAGATCCCATTTGCCAATTTTGGCTTTTGTTGCCATTGCTTTTGGTGTTTTAGACATGAAGTCCTTGCCCACGCCTATGTCCTGAATGGTATTGCCTAGGTTTTCTTCTAGGGTTTTTATGGTTTTAGGTCTAACATGTAAGTCTTTAATCCATCTTGAATTAATTTTTGTATGAGGTGTAAGGAAGGGATCCAGTTTCAGCTTTCTACATATGGCTAGCCAGTTTTCCCAGCACCATTTATTAAATAGGGAATCCTTTCCCCATTTCTTGTTTTCGTCAGGTTTGTCAAAATCAGATGGTTGTAGATATGTGGCATTATTTCTGAGGGCTCTGTTCTGTTCCATTGATCTATATCTCTGTTTTGGTACCAGTACCATGCTGTTTTGGTTACTGTAGCCTTGTAGTATAGTTTGAAGTCAGGTAGCGTGATGCCTCCAGCTTTGTTCTTTTGGCTTAGGATTGACTTGGTGACGCAGGCTCTTTTTTGGTTCCATATGAACTTTAAAGTAGTTTTTTCCAATTCTGTGAAGAAAGTCATTGGTAGCTTGATGGGGATGGCATTGAATCTGTAAATTACCTTGGGCAGTATGGCCATTTTCACGATATTGATTCTTCTTACCCATGAGCATGGAATGTTCTTCCATTTGTTTGTATCCTCTTTTATTTCATTGAGCAGTGGTTTGTAGTTCTCCTTAATCTCTTATATACAGAAATTAAGATATCATGTCTGTCACATCATTGAAAATATACATGTCTAATAGTTCTTTAAATTTGTTAGTGAATGCTGTACCTACTTAGTATAATTTAACTGTATATATTTGCAATGTTTGTCTCTTCTAGTTATATTTGAGTCATTATGGCCGCAAGTGTAGAACTTCTGTACCTGCCATGACCCATTTTTCATTTTCAATGAAGATTCAGATTCAGCTGACAAAATATGCCTAGTGTCCCATGTACAGCAAGTAAAATTATTTAACATATTATTTTGCTCTATGCATTCTTATTCAGTTATGAAAGTATAACAATACTTGAAAGTGGAAAACACTTTGGGATAGCTTTGTTTTAATTACATTGACATCAACTAATACTATCCCTTTTCTTTTTTCAATGAGTATAAATTTTTAAAGAATTAATGGCTTAACTTATAAATGGAAATATTAAATAACTGTAAGGAAATATGTCTAACAGATAGCCAAAATTAACAAAGAAATCCCCACATTTCCCATGAGGATAACATAGCCACACATTTGGATATGCTTAAACCTCCTAATATATACTTTATGTTTTACGACTGCAAAAAGGACATGCTAAATCTAAGCTTTTAAGACATATTTTGTCCCCTAAATCTTTTAAAAATTAAATATTTTTTTGAAATTATTTCAATTAGAATGAAGATTTTTATCTGGCTGATTTTTCAGTGTTGTTAACTTTATTCTAGCTAAGACTCATATTTAAATGATTTAGGACATTTGTAACTGCCAGGTTCTTTGCTGTTCTGTGCCCCTTGGAGTTTTGGGTATGTTTAGTTGTCCATGCAGTCCTTCAATATAAGAAGTAATTTAACAACCTTCTTTTTTTAAGCTAGCGCTACACTGCTGTTGTTTTTAAATATAATAAACTGTAAATATATTTCTAATTACTTCATCAGTATTTTTGAGGAATGTATGTTGATATATAAATCATCTGCTTTCAGAATTTAATGGAATATAAGAATTGTGTTTGTGTATTTTTATATTTATATCTGTAGACATATAGATATTTCAGGACCCCTTTTTGACATCCAAATAATCTGAAGTCTACCCATCCTGTATCTTTTTAAAAAATCATGACTCTGAGAAAAGATTGTCGTGAGTGTAGTTTTATGGACTGCCTGCAGTAACTCTGTGACCTCTGAGGGTTATGCTGCTCACACTTTGGGCTCATTACTCTACTTGAGTTGATATATGTTTTATCTACTGCATCTGAGTATGCTTCTTAGTGCTGCCAATAGAAGACTGTAAAACCATTTGGTAGTGAGTCAAGGTCATAATTTGTTAAACAAAAGGAAAAAATAATAGCTAACATTTATTTAGTGCCTGTTATGTTCCAAGTACTTTAAATGTATTTCCTCATTTAATCCTCACAACAACACTAAAGTACTATTTTCATCTCCACTTTTTTTCAGAGACAGGAACCGAAGCACAGATAAATTATATAACTATGTCATATAGTAAGTACAAAAAGGTTAGGATTAGAACTCTACCTGGTTTACCCCTTTCACCATCATGTAATAATGCCTCTCAGAAGCAAGGGTACTCAGATGACAAATAACAGAAAAAAGATAAAGACATGTTGCTGTTCCATTTTATTAAAACACCTCAAATCAACTTTGGACAGAGGCAATATGTAAAGGTCCAGGAGCACCAGGTAGTATCTGAAACATCTATAAAGCAGTGTTAGAAGCTAAAGATGAAGAAGGAATACAGGAAAACATATAGGAGCCTGTGATTGCAGCAATTCAGAAAGATTGTTAATTGTAGCAAATTCTAAGAGATTGTTAACAATGGTTAATTGTTGTTCCAACATTTACTAGAGTGCTTCTGAGGCCTTCAAAACTTAAGTGCTAAATATGTGCATGGCTCTTTACATTACTTGATCCTCACAACTACCTATGAGGCTAATACAATGTTGACCTATTTTACAGATAACAAAACTGTGACCATAAGGAATAATTAATTTACCCAAGGTTTCACAGCTGAGTAAATTCCACAACTGTTTTTTTAACTGATGTATAATATTTGTGCTTTGTACATATTTATGAGGTAAATATATTTTGTTACATGTATAGAATGTGTAATGATTAAGTCAGGGAATTTAGAGTGTGCATTACCTCGAGTTGTATCATTTCCATGTGTTAGGACTATTTCAAGTGATCTCGTCTAGGTATTTTGAAATATACAGTAAATTTTAATTAACTTTAGTCACCCTACTCTGCTATGAAACATGAGAACTTATTTCTCCTATCTAACTGTAGGTTTTTACCCCTTAACCAACCTCTCTTCATCCCCTCTACCCCCTCACACACACACCCTTTCCAGCCTCTATATCTATCACTCTGCTCTTTATGTAATCAGCTTTTTTAAGATCCCACATATGAGAGAGAACATGTGATATTTTTATTTCTGTGCCTGGGTTATTTTACTGATTATAATGACCTCCAGTGCTATCCATGTTGTTGAAAATAAAATGATTTCAAAGGGAATGCTTCCAGTTTTTGCCCATTTAGTATGATATTGGTTGTGGATTTGTCATAAATAGCTCTTATTATTTTGAGATATGTTCGTTCCATCAATACCTAGTTTATTGAGAGTTTTTAGTAGGAAGGGCTGTTGAATTTTGTCGAAGGCCTTTTCTGCATCTATTGAGATAATCATGTAGTTTTTGTTATTGGTTCTGTTTATGTGATGGGGTACGTTTATTGATTTGTGTATGTTGAACCAGCCTTGCATCCCAGTGATGAAGCCAACTTAATCCTGGTGGATGAGATTTTGATGTGCTACTGAATTCGGTTTGCCAGTATTTTATTGAGGATTTTCTCATCGATGTTCATCAAAAAAATTCATCCAAAAATTCATCAAAATTGATCAAAAAATTTATTTTTTTGTTGTGTCACTGCCAGGTTTTGGTATCAGGATGATTCTGGCCTCAAAAAAATGAGTTAGGGAGGATTCCCTCTTTTTCTATTGTTTGGAATAGTTTCAGAAGGAATGGTACCAGCTGCTCTTTGTACCTCTGGTAGAATTCAGCTGTGAATCTGTCTGGCCGTGGACCTTTTTTGGTTGGTAGGCTATATTACTGCCTCGATTTCACAAGTTTTATTGGTCTGTTCAGGGATTTGACTTCTTCCTGGTTTAGTCTTGGGAGGGTGTGTCAAGGAATTTATCCATTTCTTCTAGATTTTCTAGTTTATTTGCGTAGAGGTGTTCATAGTATTCTCTGATGGTAGTTTGTATTTCTGTGGGATTGGTGGTGATATCCCCTTTATCATTTTTTATTGCATCTATTTGATTCTTCTCTCTTTTCTTCTTTATTAGTCTGGATATAGGTCTATCTATTTTGTTGATCTTTTCAAAACCAGTTCCCGGATTCATTGATTTTTTTTGAAGGGTTTTTCGTGTCTCTGTGTCCTTTAGTTCTGCTCTGATCTTAGTTATTTCTTGTCTTCTGCTAGCTTTTGAATTCGTTTGCTCTTGCTTCTCCAGTTCTTTTAACTGTGGTATTAGGGTGTTGAATTTAGGTCTTTCCTGCTTTCTCTTGTGGGCATTTAGTGCTATAAATTTCCCTCTACACACTGCTTTAAAGGTGTCCCAGAGATTCTGGTACATTGTGTTTTTGTTCTCATTGGTTTCAAAAAACATCTTTATTTCTGCCTTCATTTTGTTATTTACCCAGTAGTCATTCAGAAGCAGATTGTTCAGTTTCCGTATAGTTGTGCGGTTTTGAGTGATTTTCTTAATCCTGAGTTCTAATTTGATTGCACTGTGGTCTGAGAGACTGTTATGATTTCCATTATTTTGCATTTGCTGAGGAGTGTTTTACTTCCAATTATGTGGTCAATTTTAGAATAAGCACGATTTGGTGCTGAGAAGAATGTATATTCTGTTGAATTGGGGTGGAGAATTCTGTAGATGTCTATTAGGTCCACTGGGTCCAGGGGCGAGTTCAAGTCCTGAATACCCTTGTTAATTTTCTGTCTCGTTGATCTGTCTAATATTGACAGTGGGGTGTTAAAGTCTCCCACTATTATTTTGTGGGAGTCTAAGTCTCTTTGTAGGTCTCTAAGAACTTGCTTTATGAATCCGAGTGCTCCTGTGTTGGGTGTATGTATATTTAGGATAGTTAGCTCTTCTTGTTACAATGATCCCTTTACCAGTATGTAATGCCCTTCTTTGTCTCTTTTGATCTTTGTTGGTTTAAAGTCTGTTTTATCAGAGATTAGGATTGCAATTGGCACAAGACAAGGATGCCCTCTCTCACCACTCCTTTTCAACATAGTATTGGAAGTTCTGGCCAGGGCAATCAGGCAAGAGAAAGAAATAAAGGGTATTCAAATCTATCCATCTGACAAAGGGCTAATATCCAGAATCTACAAAGAAATTAAACAAATTTACAAGAAAGAAACAAACAACCCCATCAAAAAACATATGAAAAAAATCCCATCATCACTGGGAACTAGACAATTGCAAATCAAAACCACAGTGAGATACCATCTCATTCCAGTTAGAATAGCAATTATTAAAGTCAGGAAACAACAGATGTTGGAGAGGATGTGAAGAAATAGGAACGCTTTTACACCACTGGTGGGAGTGTAAATTCGTTCAACCATTGAGGAAGACAGTGTGGTGATTATTCAATGATCTAGATCTAGAAATAGCATTTGACCCAGCAATCCCATTACTGGGTATATACCCAAAATATTATAAATCATTCTACTATAAAGACACATGCAGACGTATGTTTATTGCAAGCACTGTTCACAATAGCAAAGACTTGGAACCAATCCAAATGCCCATCAGTGATAGACTAGATAAAGAAAATGTGTCACATACACACCGTGGAATACTATGCAGCCATAAAAAAGGGTGGGTTCATGTCCTTTGCAGGGACATGTATGAAGTTGGAAACCATCATTCTCAGCAATTTAACACAAGAACAGAAACCCAAACACTGCATGTTCTCGCTCATAAGTGAGAGTTGAACAATGGGAACACATGGACAGGGGAGGGCATCACACACCAGGGCCTGTTGGGAGGTGGGGGGCTGGGGGATGGATAGCATTAGGAGAAATAACTAATGTAGATGATGGGTTGATGGGTGCAGCAAACCACCATGGCATGTAACAAACCTGCACATTTTGCACATGTAACCCAGAACTTAAAGTATAATAAAAAAATAAAATGATTTCATTTTTTATGGTCAAAATGTATTCTATTGTGTATATATACCGCATTTTTTCTATATGTTCATCTGTTGATGGAAACTTAGTTTGATTCAATGTCTTTGCTATTGTTAATAGTGCTGTAATAAACATGTCAATGCAGGTATCCCTTTGATATACTGATTTATTTTACTCTGGGTTAATACCCAGTAGTGGAATTGCTGGATTGCATGGTAGTTCTATGTTTAGTTTTTTTGAGAAATCTCCACATTGTTTTCCACAGTGACTGTACTAATTTACATTCCCGCCAACAGTATATAAGAGTTCCCTTTTTTCCCACGTCCTCACCAGTCTCTGGTTTTTTTTTTTTTTGTCATTTTAGTACTAGCCATTCTACCTGGGATAAGGTGATATCTCATTGTGGTTTTGATTTGAAAGCCCATGATTAGTGATATTGAGAATTTTTTCATATACATGTTGGTCATTTACATGTCTTTTTTGAAAAATGTCTATTCATGTTCTTTGCTCGCTTTTAAAAGGCATTATTTGGAGTTCTTTAACTGTTAATTTTCTTGAGTTCCTTGTCTATCCTGGATAGTAGTCTCTTGGTGGGACAATCCTTGTGCCTCATTGGTAGCAGTGGCAGGTGGAAAATGCCTGTCCTTGGGCCCCAGGGTAGCATAAACTGGCACTAGTGTTAGTGAGTCCAGGTGGACCAATTCTTGAGCATCCTTGTTGGGGTACCTGCAGTGGCAGTCATTGGGTGGGTGGGTGGAAGATTCCTTGGGGCCCTGGGCAGTGAGTGTGGCATGGGTGATGGCAGTAGGAGTGGTGATTCAATTTTCTGGCTCCCAAGCAGTTCACACTGGTGTGGACAGAGGCTGTGATGGGCTTGGCAAGCCAGTCCCCAGACTGGCAGGTGGTGCATGCAAGTGGGAGCCAGCTGTGATGGCAGCAACAGGTTTGGTGGGTCTGTCTTCACTCCCCTGGGAAGAGTGTTCAGGTGCCAACAGTGGTGGATGGAACAGGGTCATTCCCAGGCCCCTGGATAATGTGCTTGGGTACTGTAGGATGGAGCAGAGCTGGACGAGGCTGCCCTCAGGCTCCCCAGTGGTGTGTGTGAGCTCTGGCTGTGGTGAGCAGGGGCAAGGTGACTCCCAGGCCCCCAGCAGAATGCTTCAGTGGGTTTGGCAACAGCTATGCTGAGACCTTGCTCCAGGGGCAAGTGGGGTTGCTTTCAGTGACAGTGGCAATAAACAGTCAGCTGGAGAGTATCCACTTCAGGCCAATGTGGTGACTATAAGTAGGGTAGCCTTTCCTTAGCACTCTTTTAATTGTGCAGTTGCCCTCCTATTGGATGTGGTTGGATTGTTGCTAATGGCTCCTGCATTGGTCCTGGTGGCAGCAGCCAGTGGCGGCTCCTGGATGCATACAGGGTATGTCAGTGAGGCATCAGGCATATGGAGATGCAGGGGCTGTTGGCCCCAGGGCAGGATGCAATCTGAGGGGCTGTGCTTTCAAAATGGTGCCATGCCATGGCTGCTTATGACTTAGGTGGGTATGGGTCCCCGTGAGATTTCTCTCTGGAGCAATGCCATTGCATGCTTTCCAGGCAGCTCCCTATGTTAGTCTTAGGGTATGTGTGAGTCAGGGGGCTTTCCTGTGGCTAGGATTGCAGAACTTCATGGTGGGAATATAGACCACTGGAAATCTCTCATTTACTCTTTCCCTGAATTGGGGAGCCTCTTCAGGCTCCAGCCAATCTCAGCTGAGCAGGTTGCCTCACTTCCCTCTCCTTTCTTGCCTTAGGTGTTTCCTGTCATTTGTCTGTGAAATTCCAGCATTCACTCTTACATGATCAATTTGAAATATGATTATCTATTAGCTATTTTTGATACTTTTTGGAGGGGGCAATTACAACATGTATCTAGTCAGCCATCTTGAAGCCATAACTGGGTTTTAAGACTAATTTTGTTAGACTTCAAAACCTATGTACCACTGTATCATACTGCTTTTTGGGTGGAAGCATTTCAAATTTATCTCCTTTGTGCTTCTGTATTTGAAGGGACTTCACTAGTTTTTGACCAGCTTCAACCACTTTCACTAGCCCTCTTATTGAGACACATTTTTTGAATAGAGTGGGGAAATAAATTCCAAGGGAATGTTAACTGTAGAGAGTTGAACAACAAGGTTCCAGGCTTAAACATTGTTATTCTATGGAGAAGTATCTTGTTCATAGAAGTATCTTGTATTAAGTGTCTTGTAGAACCCTTATACTTTTAGCATCTGGTCGTTTATTGTGTGAGAGTAGATCATTTGAGGTAACAATCTCAGACAAAAATGTTCCCAAATCATCCTGATTTTCTTTAATATCTCATCAACTAAATCACATTATCAACCCACATGCATGTCTATTTTCTGCCTGTACTACTTTTATAAGCCTTTATTTTCAAAAGTTTACCCCTGTTGCATGATAACAGTAATAACTCTTTGATCTGGCAATATTAGGGGAAACTCTGTCCTTGATCTGCTGAAAACAAGCCCTTTGCAATCTCTGCTCATTGTAGAGGGGTTGGGGTTTATGTTTTTATTTTGAACTCAAAATTTTATAAAATTATAACATCTAATTGCAAAAAAGTCAAGTAAAAGTCCACTAGTATTTTAAAATGCAGAGAACCTTTGTATAGAACCATTATTCTTCATCTTGATCTGACTATAATCAGGCTTTTAATCAAAAGGTTTGGCATTTTTAAACATCTATGCTCCATCTGCTCATAATATGGGCAGTAAAATAGACTTTTGATGCTTGTTACTGTAGCTTGCCTTGTGCTCCAGTAAATATGAGCTTAATAAAATATATAACCAAATTTTTGAATTAAATCCAAACTATTAATAATTTGCCAGACTAGCATTATGCCCATTAAAAAGATTAGATTAAAGCTCCACTTTAACTCAGAAATAAACATTGCATAACCATTCTCCAATCTCCTATTATTTTCTTTTAACTATTCTGCAGTTGGAGTATGAGACCAGATGGCCTTCTACTTAGTGAGGTGAAAGACTAGGTTAAATAAAAGACACTTGATGGAAAAATCCATTACCCTCCTCTATTCTCTTCTGTTCAGTGACATTTAGGGAACTTACACTCTTGAATTTGTGCACTATTTCCACAGGCTGATGAAAGAAAGAGAACATCCTTTCTCAAGTTGATAACAATCAGACATTTCTATAATCCATTTAAACTTTTCCAGGCAGAGGCAATAAAGGTGAATGCAGTGGTGTAACCAGAGAAGGGTATGAATCTCTTTTGTGCCTCTCCTCGCCGTGTACTGCTAGTAAGACTGAGCCTGGGCACACATCCCAGGGAGAGAAAACATTCTACTGGTGAAGAGTGTGGACTGTAGCTTTCAATAATGGAATTTGAATTACAGCTCTACCGCCTCCCAGCTTTGATATCTGTGGCAACTTATGTAACCACTTTCAAACCCTAGTTTCATAATCTGTAAAATAGTAAAATAGCCTATATTATCATGGTACTGTTCTGAAGATTAAGATAACCCAGAAGGAGCCATGATAGCCACCTAGACACAGCCAGGAGGAACATCTCCCACCAAGAGACCGGTACTTTGGGAAGACTGGCACACTCTGAATAGATCTTCAGAGGGAAGGCATTGAAAGTGGATGGAGGGAGGATGCAAGTGCTAGGCTGAAGGGGGAGGAAACTGAGAACAGTGCGCAGTGCTGCTGATTACCAGGACTCCTTCCTGTTCCTGGCCTCCAGAGACTCCTAAAGAAGGGGTGAGTTGAACAGGTGAGGAGTGCCCTGCTCTTACCATGGATTTCTAGAATTCCAGTGGCAGAAGACCCCAAGACCCCTACAGACACTTGAGATGGCAGAGGGAGCTGCTTAGAGAAGTGGCAGGAGCAGGCCTCCAGTCTGTGTGAAGCCCAGAGGGTTTGGGTACTTATGAGAAAGTCTGCAGTGGAGCACAGCCAGCAATGCTTAACTCCCAAGGCTAGCCATATTCCTTTAGAAGACTTTAGCCTTAAGGTGACTGTTGGATCTGGACAGAGCAGGGAGATCTTGCCAGTGGGACACGGCCAGACCAGTCTGAGTGTCCCCCTGTCTGCTGGCCTCTCCTGGGGTCCCAGCCTGGCTGTACCCACTCGCTGTGCAGCCTCATATGCCCAAGCATGGCGCTCCCTGGAAGCCCTCATCATAGCTCCTTTGCTGGAAGACCATGCCTGACCATTAGAGGGGTCCAGGAAACTCACCAACATGCAGCACGCCACGAGCACCTTCCTTACATCACAGCCTCTCCTGCTGTTTTGCCATCATGCACTTGTCCACAGCTCCCCACCCCACCACTTTTCCAGTGGGCACTCACAAACAGACCTCCCTTCTTCTCCCCCACTAATGTGTGTATGCACACACATCCCTCCACACCACTGCTGCCAGTATGAGCCCACCCTGATGAACCCCCTGTGGCTGATGCTCAGGCACACAGCTGTGCCACCACCACTGGTGCAAACATGCGCACAGATTCTAGCAACCTTGCCCCCATTAGTGCTCTATCCCTGCTGCTGCTTTCACTGATAAAAGTGTGCATAGGAATGCCACTGCCCTTCTTCAACTGGTGCCCAACCCCAGTCAGTGTTCATGCACCTTGCCATGGTACTGTGGCTGCTGGAATGTACCAGTGAGCATGTACCACTCCCACCAGCCTGATGAAGTGCCTTGGCCAGCACCACCCATGACTGTTGTGGCTAGCAGGCTGGGAACACCTAGTCCCCTCCAGTGCAGCAGTATGAGCTAGAGAACAAAGCTGGGGGCCTGGTATCAGACCCCCAGAGTTAGAGCATGCATCCCAATAGTGCTAAGCCGAGCCTAGACCCCCTTAATTTACCCAGAAACAAAGCCAGTTTACTGAACCTACCTTAAACCACAATCAAACACTCAAGGGAATCAAAGAAGATAAAGGCAAAAAATTCCATCTGAAGGACAGAAACTTATAAGAACTTAAAAGATTGAAGGAACACCAGCCTACAGATTAGAAAGAACCAGTACAAGAACTCTGGTAACTCAAAAGACCACAGTTTTCTTACCTTCAAATGACCACACTAGTTCTCTAGCAATGGTTCTTAACCAGGCTGAAATGGCTGAAATGACACACATATAATTCATGATATGGATAGAAATGAAAATCATTGAGATTCAGGAGGAAGTCAAAACCCAAATCCAAGGAATTTAAATAATAAAATAAAATTATACAGGAGTGGAAATACAAAATAGCCATTTTAAGAAAGAACCAAACTGATCTGACAGAGCTGAAAAACTCATTCAATAATTTCATAATATATTAACGGTAAAATAGACCAAGCTTAGGAAAGAATCTCAGAGATCAAAGACTGGTTCTCCAAAATAACTCGATCAAACAAAAACAAAGAATAAAGAAGAATGTACAAAACTTCCAAGAAATATGGGGTTATGAAAAGAGATGAAATTTATGACACATTGGTGTCTCTGACAGCGAAGGATTGAAAGCAAGCAACTCGAAAAACATTTTTGAGGATATCATCCATGAAATTTCCCCAACCTCACTGGAGAAGCCAATAATAAAATTAAGGAAATAAAGAGAACCCCTGCAAAATACTGTAAAATATAAGCATTCCCAAGACATATAGTCACCAGATTTTCCAAAGTCAAAATTAAAGAAAAAATGTTAAAGGCAGCTAGAGAGAAGGGGCAGGACAACTACAAAGGGAATCCCAACAGGCCAAGAGTGGATCTTTCAACAGAAACCCTACAAGCCAGAAGAGATGGGGAGCCTATATTCAGCATTCTTTAAGATAAGAAAATCTAACAGAGAAATTTATATCTAGCCAAGCTAAGCTTTATAAGCAAAGGAGAAAGAAGAACCTTTTCAGACAAGCAAATACTAAGAAAATTTGTTACCACAAGATCTGCCTTAAAAGTGGTCCTTAAAGGAGTGCTAAATATAGAAAGGAAAGACTGTTAATGGCCACCATGGAAATACACTTAAGTACATAAACCATTGGCATAATAAAGCAATTACACAATCAAGTCTGCATAATAACCAGCTAACAACATGATGACAGGCTCAAATATGCATATATCAATATTAAACTTTAATGTAAATGGTCTAAATGCCCTCAGAATGGCAAGTTGGATAAAGAAGCAAGAGCCAACTATATGCTTTCTTCAGGAGACCCATCTCAAATGCAATGACCTATAGTCTCAAAGAAAGGGATGGAGAAAAATCTGTCAAGCAAATGGAAAACAGAGAAAAGCAGGGGATGCTATCTTAATTTCAGGAAAAACAGACTTTAAACCAACAATGATCATAAAAGACATGACATAATGGTAAAGGATTTAATTCAACAAGAAGACCTAACTATCCTAAATATACATGCACCCAACGCAGGAGCACACAGACTCATAAAGCAAGTTCTTAGAGACCTATGAAGAGACTTAGATAGTCACGCAGTAATAGTAGGAGATTTCATCACCACCCCCCAACAGTAACATAGTCCCATTCTGTGACAGTGACACAGTTTCATTCACAATAGCCACAAAAAGAATGAAATACCTAGGAACACACCTAACCAGGGAGGTGAATGATCTCTACAATGGGAATTGTAAAACACTGTTCAAAGAAATCAGAGATGACACAAACAAATGAAAAAACATTTCATGATCATGGATAGGAAGAATCAACATTGTTTAGATGGACATCCCGCAGAAAGCAATGTACAGAGTCAATGCCGTTCCTATTAAACTACCAACGACATTCTTGACAGAATTAGAAAAAAATTAACTTTAAGATTTAAGTGGAACCAAAACAGAGCCTGAATAGCCAAGACAATCCTAAGAAAAAAAAAAAAAAAAAAAAAAAGCTGAAGGCATCACATTTCAAACCATACCACAAGGCTACAGTAACCAAAATAGCATGATACTGGTATAAAAACAGACATGGCCAGGCACGGTGGCTCACACCTGTAATCCTAGCATTTTGGGAGGGCGAGGCAGGCAGATCACCTGAGGTCAGGAGGTAAAAACCAGCCTGGCCAACATGATGAAACCCAGTCTCTACTAAAAATACAAAAAAAAATTAGCCGGGTGTGCTGGCTCATGTCTGTAATCCCAGCTACTTGGGAGGCTGAGGCAGGAGAATTGCTTGTACCTGGGAGGTGGAGACTGCAGTGGGCCGAGATCGTGCCACTGCACTCCAGGCTGGGTGACAGAGTGAGACTCCTTCTAAAAAAAAACAAAAAAAACCAGACACATGGACCGATGGAACAGAGTAGAGAGCACAGAACACAGAAATAAAGCCATACACCTCAATCATTTGCTCTTTGACAAAGCTAACAAAAACAAGCAATGGGGAAATGACTTTCTATTCAGTAAATAGTGGTAGGATAACTGGCTAACCATATGCAGAGATTGAAAATGTATCATTTCATTTCACCATATACAGAAACCAATTCAAGGTGCATTATAGACAAATATGAAACCCAAAACTATAAAGACTGTAGAAGTAAACTAGGAAGTACCATTCTAGACATAGGTCCTGGCAAAGATTTCATGATAAGGACTCAAATGCAATTGTAACAACAACAAAAATTGACAAGTAGAAGCTAATTTTACTAAGAGCTTCTGCACAGCTAAAGAAACTATCAACAGAGTAAACATATGACTTACAGAATGGGAGAAAATATTTGCAAACTTTGCATTTGACAAAGGTCTAATATCCAACATCTATAAGCAACTTAAATCAACAAGAAAGAAACAAACAACCCCATTGAAAAATGGGCAAAGAACATAAACATACACTTTTGAAAAGAAGACGTACATGTGGCCAACAAGCATATGAAAAAACGATCAACATTACTGATCATTAGAGCAATGCAAATGAAAACCACAATGTGATAACATTTCACACCAGTCAGAATGGCTATTTATTAAAAAGTCAAATAAATAAGAGATGCTGGTGAGGTTGTGGAGAAAGGGGAATGCTTATAAACTACTGGTGGGAATATAAATTAGTTCAGCCATTGTGAAAAGTAGTTTGATTCTCTAAAAACTTCAAATGAAACTACCATTTGACCCAGCAATAACATTACTGAGTACATGCCTGAAGGAATATACATCATTCTACCATAAAGACAGCCACACATGTATGTTCATCACAGCACTATTCACAATAGCAAACATATAGAATCAACCTAAATGCTCATCAGTGAGTGTACAGGCATATGAAAAGGCGTTCAACATCATTGATTATCAGAGAAATGCAAATCAAAAGTACAATGAGATGTCATCTCACCCCAGTTAAAAAACCTTGTATCGAAAAGACAGGCAATAACAGATGCTGGTGAGGATGTCGAGAAAAAGGAACCCTTGTACACTGTTGGTGGGCAGGTAAATTAGTACATCCACTATGGAGAACAGTTTGGCAGTTTCTCAAGAAGCTAAAAATTGAGCTACCATATGATCCAGCAACTCACTGCTGGGTATATACCCAAAAGAAAGAAACTCAGTATATTCAAGATATATCTGCACCCCATATATTGATTGCAGCACGTTTTACAATAGCTAAGATTTGGAAGCAACCTAAGTGCTAATCAACAGATGAATGGATTTTAAAAATGTGGTGCATATGCACAATAAAGTACTATTCAGCTATTAAAAAAGAATGAGACTCAAACATTTGAAACAAATGCAAATGTTTGGAACTGGAGATCATTCTGTTAAGCGAAATAAGCCAGGCATAGAAAAACAAACATCATATGTTCTCACTCATTTGTGGGAGGCAAAAATCAAAACCACTGAACTCATGGATATCGAGAGTAGAGGGATGGTTACCAGAGCCTGGGAAGGGGACTGGGGGTTTTGTGGGAAGGTGGGGATGGTTATTTGGTACCAAAAATTAGAAAGAATGAATAAGACCTACTATTTGATAGCACAGCAAGGTGACTGTAGTCAATAATAGTTTGACTGTACATTTTACAATAACTCAAAGAGTATAATTGGATTGTTTGTAACTCAAATGATAAATTCTTGAGGGAATGGATGTCCCATTTTCCATGATGTGCTTATTTCACATTGCATATGGGTATCAAAATATCTCTTGTACCCCGTAAATATATATACCTACTATGTACCCACAACAATGAAAAAAATATCTAAATGCTCATCAATGGCAGACTGGATAAAGGAAATGTGGTACATATACACCATGGAATACTACACAGCTAGAGCAAAAAATAAGATTATATGTCTTTTGCAGCAACATGGATGGAGCTAGAGGCCATTATCCTAAGCAAACGACTACAGAAACACATAACCAAATATTGCGTGTTGTCATTTATAAGTGCGAGCTGAACACTGAGAACACATGAACAGAAAGAAGAGAACAACAGACACCAGTACCTAATTGAGAATGAAGAGTGGGAGGAGGGTGAGGATCAAAACTATCTATTGAGTATTATCTTATTACTTGGGTGATGACATATTCTGACACACAATTTACCTACATAACAAACCTGCACATATACTGCTGAACCTAAAACAAAAGTTAAAAAATAAGATAACTCATTTCAAATAGTTACCAGTGTCTTATATATAGTATATGATCAATAACTATTAATTACTATTATGAATTATAAATACTATTGTTATTGAAGGAAGAGAAGGGGAATGCAAATATTAACCTGGGGCACCATCTCTGTGCCCTTTCATTCCACATTTTCCTTCATGAAAGAGAGTGACAAAGGTACACAATCTCACATAGCAGCCATCAGAAACATAGCTGAAAGTTGAATGTGGGCCTTCTTGATAGTGTGTGGCCATGAGGCAAGGTACTCTAGGACTATGTGTAAAATAAGAGTATGCAGGCACAGCCACACAGATGCACACTCACCCACTGTAGTCAGAGTCCTCTCTCTAAAGAGTAAATATAACCCTTATTTAAAATCATAAAATGTTTTCCCATTCCCCTTAGGGTAGACTTCAAATCCTTTCATGAGGCTCGTAAGGTGATTTTTACCTGGCTATTCAGCCTAGTCATTCTTATCTTCTGTATTAGTCCATTCCCACATTGCTATAAAGACATACCTGAGACTAGGTAATTTATAAAGAAAAGAGGTTTAATTGACTCACAGCTTTCTGAAGGCTGTACAGGAAGCACCGTTGGGTAGGCCTCAGGAAATTTGCAATCATGGCGGAAGGTGAAGAGGAAGCAAGCACATCTTACACGGAGCAGGAAGAGAGAGAGAATGGGGAGGTGCTACACACTTTTCAAAGAACTCACGAGTTCTCAGATCTCATGAGAACTCTTATCATGAGACAGCACTAGGTGAAAATGCTAAACCATTAGAAAACACCCACATGATCCAGTCATCTCCCACCAGGACGCACTTCCGACATTGTGAATTATAATTCAACATGAGATTTGGTTGCAGACACAGAGCCAAACCATGTCATCTTTCCTTTCTCTGTTCCAGCTGCTTTGAGGTTATTTCATTTATTTGAATGTGCCATGTTTTGCAATTTTTGTATGTTGTTGCTGCTCCTTTAGTTTCCCCCTTTTCTTTTCCAAACTAACTATTTACTTGTGCTTCAAGCTAAGCTTAAATGACCTCTTCATGGAAGGCTTCCTTGACCCCCTAGACTAGTGTATCACACTTATAGGTATGCTGTGAGAGCATAATGTACCCCTCTTTTCTGTAGCATCTTTGAAAACTTGTTATGGACTGAATTGTGTCCCCTCCAGATTTATTTGTTGAACCAGTGTAACTGTTTTATGAGATAGGGCTTGTAGGATGTAATTAAGGTTAAATGGGGGTAACAATGGTGGGGCTTTAATCCAACAGGACTGGTATCTTTATAAATAGAGGAGGGGATAACAGAGATATCCTTTTTCTGTGCAAACACAGAGAAAAGGCCATGTGAGGACACAGCAAGAATGTGGTCATCTGCAAGCCAAGGAGAGGACTTACCAGAAACCAACTCTGCTAGCATCTTGATTTTAAACTTCTAGCTTTGAGAAATGTGAAAAAAAAAATAAGTGTTCATACGTTCTATGGTATTCTGCTATGGTATTCTGCTAGGCAACTTGAGCAAACTACAAGTCCATAGTATTTTAATTGTTTAATTATTTAATGTCTGTTTTTTGTGATTTTTTAAAGTACCTTACGAGCCAAGAACAGTGTCTGCCTCATTTATTTTTTATACCTGCAGGGCCTATAAGAGTACTTGACACATAGTAGATTTTGAATAAATATTTATTCAATAAATAAGCTGCTACTTTTTTCCTTTATAAACTACGGGATCATTAGAATACACGTCTCGCTTGTTACTACTGTATGTTAAGCATACCTAATGAAGGACAATTCATTCATTCATTCATTCATACATTTATCAAATACATTGATCAGAGCAAAGTGAAAACCTGTGATAAACAGAGAAGAAAACTAGAGATTCAGCTTGGGCTGAAAACCTTTTGCTATGCTTCTTTTCTGACAAAACATAAACAAAGGAGACAAAAACTAACATTTTCATTGTTCTTTAACGTGATGATCACATAGGTTCTCAGAGGTTATATACCATAAAAATATATTCCTCAATTGCCAGCATTAATTTTAATCTTGAAAGGCTTTTAACATGAGTGAATGAGATTTCCTTATAGACATCTTTAACAGGCCAAGGTTAGATTTAAATTTAGATTGTTTGGCTAGAGAATCAGCTTCTTACTACTTGATGCCTTCTCGTGTATTACTCCTAATATACACAAATAATATAATGTTTTCCTTGGAAATAGTTTATCGGTACTTGGCAGTGATGCCTTTCCTTCTTTGTCCTTCTTATACTAGCTCTTGTCACAATCAAGAAGAAAATAAATAAATAATCTTATTAAGACTAATGATTTCTTCAACAGCTTTCTGACTGTTAGTAATGAGGTGATGCTTTCTGTAGCAGAAAATAAAATGCAACCCATGAATTTATGACTACTTACTGAATTTTATATGATTTAGTGATACATTTCATGAGCATTTTCACTATGGTATCTTCCAGAAGACCCTGTGTAATATTTTTAGGCTTAAAAACAAACCTCTGTTTGTGTGATTTCAATTTCAGCATGCTCAATTTTTTTATACCAACTATAAGAAAAGATAGAACATTTGCACCTTCACTTTTGCTAGGTAATTTGGTACCCCCTTTTGTCTCTTTTATGTAATGCAGATTGGAAGATAAGGAGTCTCCAAAGGCCAAGTATATACTTAAAGTAGCTAGACCTCTATTAATGAAGAAGATGCATTGCAATGATAGATTTTGTTTTCAGAAATTTTCTTAGCAGAGGTAACTATTTAAGAGACCTAGGACATGGCATTTTAGCCCCATGTTCACATGGTAGTATTGCTTCCCAACTCTTGGAGATCACTGTTCCACCCCCATGAACTCCTGACTCTCTCCTTGAATAACTTGCCAATCTCTATTGACACGTGATCCCTATTCTTCTAAATCTGGGAGACAGGTACATAGTCTTCTGTTCTGCTGGGTTCAGGTCATGTACTTCAGAGAGAGCTTACTGCTTCGTCTTTAAGTTACTATCACCTCTAACAAATGGAAAAACATTCCATGCTCATGGATAGGAAGATTCAATATCATGAAAATGGCCATACTGCCGAAAGTAAGTATTCCACTGGGCTATGTGTCTGTTTTTATGCCAGCACCATGCTGTATTGATTACTGTAGCTCTGCCATATAATTTAAAGTCAGGTACTGTGATTCCTCCAGTTTCATTCTTTTGGCTTAGGATATCTTTTGCTATCCTAGTTGTAGTTTCATGTAAATTTTAGGATTGTTTTTGTCTATTTCTGTGAAGAATGCCATCGGTATTTTGATAAGGATTGCATCAAATCTGTAGATTGCTTGGGGTAGTATGGGCATTTTAACAATATTGATTCTTTCCATCTATGAACATGGAATATTTTCCCAATTTTTGGTGTCCTCTTCAATTTCTTTCATCACTGTTTTATAGTTTTCATTACTGTTTTATAGTTTTCATCGTAGAAATCTTTCAATCCTTTGATTAAGTTAATTCCTAGTTATTTAATTTTGTGTGTGGCTATGGGATTACTTTTTAACTTCTTTTTCAAATTGTTCACTGTTGGCATATAGAACTGCTACTAATTTTTGTATGTTAATTTTGTATCCTGCAACTTTACTGAATTTGTTTATAAGTTCTAATAGTTTTCTTTTGGAATCTTTAGGTTTCTCCAAATATAAGATGATATAATCTGCAAACGAGGATAATTTGACTTCTTCCTTTTCAATTTGGATGTACTTTATATCTTTCTCTTGTCTGATTGCTTTAGCATGGACTTCCAGTGCTATGTTGAATAACAGTGGTGACAATGGACATTCCTGCCGTATTCCATGTCTTAGAGGAAAGGCTTTCTGTTTTTGCCCATTCACTATGATATTAGCTGTGGGTCTGTCATATATGGCTTTTATTATGCTGAGGTAAGTTCTTTTTATCCTCAGTTTTTTCAGGGTTTTTATCATGAAGGAATGTTAAAGTTTTTGAAATGTTTTTTTCAGCATCAATTGAAATGATCATATGGTTTTTATCCTTCGTTCTGTTGATATGATGTATTACATCGATTGATTTCTGTATGTTGAGCCATCCTTGCAACCCTGGGACAAATCCCACTTGATCATGATGAATGATCTTTCTAATGTAGTGTTGAATTCTGTTTGCTAGTATTTTGCTGAGGATTTTTGCCTCAATATTCATCAGAGATATTGGCCTTTAGTTTTCTTTTTTTTCTTTTTCTTTCTTTCTTTCTTTTCTTTCTTTCTTTCTTTCTTTCTTTCTTTCTTTCTTTCTTTCTTTCCTTTCTTTCCTTTCTTTCCTTTCTTCCTTTCTTTCTCTTTCTTTCTTTCTTTTCTTTTCTTTCTTTCTTTCCTTTTTCTTTCTTTCTTTTTTTTTTGGAGTTTCACTCTTGTCACCCAGGCTGGAGTGCAGTGGTGTGATCTCTGCTCACTGCAACCTCTGCTTCCTGGGTTCAAGTGATTCTCCTGCCTCAGCCACCCAAGTAGCTGCAATTACAGGCATGTGCCACCACGCCTAGCTACTTTTTGTATTTTTAGTCAAACTCCTGACCTCAGGTGATCCACCCACCTCGGCCTCCCAAAGTGCTAGGATTACAGGCGTGAGCCACTGCACCCAGCCAGTTTTCCTTTTTTTGATGTGTCTTTGTCTGGTTTTGGTATCAGAGTAATACTGGCCTCATAGAATAAGTTTAGCAGTATTCCCTCCTCCTCCATTTTTTGGAATAGAGGAGTAGGGTTGGTATTAATTCTTCTCTAAATGTTTGGTAGAATTTGGCAGTGAAGTCATCAGGTTCCAGGCCATTACTTTCAATGGCAAAAATCGTAATTATTTTTGCACCAACCTAATAATATTTTAGTTTTGATCTCATTATTTGTTATTCTTCTGTTCAGGTTTTGGAATTCTTCCTAGTTCAATCTTAGCAGGTTTTATGTATCTAGGAATTTGTCAATTTCTTCTAGCCTTTCCAATTTATAGGCATATAGTTGCTCATAGTAGCCACTAATGATCTCTTGAATTTCTACAGTATCAGTTATAATGTCTCCTTTTTCATTTCTAAGTTTATTTGGATATTTTTTTTCTTAGTCTGGCTGTTTGTCAATTTTATTTAATCTTTCAAAAATGACATTTTATTGATCTTTTGTACCTTCTTTCATTAATTTCTGCTCTAATCTTTATTATTTCTTTTCTTCTACTTATTTGGGTTTTGTTTGATTTTGCTTTTCCAAGATGTATCATTAGATTGTTCAGTTGAAGTCTTTCCTCTTTTTCATGTAAGCACTTATAGCTATAAACTACCCACTTAGTACTGCCTTTGCTGTGTCCCATAGGTTTTGGTATGTTGTGTTTCTATTATCATTTGTTTTGAGGAATTTTTCAATTTCCTTCTTGATTTATTCATTGACCCACTGGTCACTCAGGAGCATATTGTTTAGTTTCCAGGTATTTGTATAGCTTCCAAAATTATTTTATTATTAATTTCTAGTTTTATTTCATTGTGGTCAGAGAAGATGCTTGGTAGTATTTCAATTTTTGGAATGTTTTAAGACTTGTGACCTAATGTGGTCTATCCTTGAGAATGATCATATGCTAAGGAAAAGAGTGTGTATTCTGTAGCTGTTGGATGAAATATTGTGTAAATAACTATTAAATTCATTTGGTCTATATTGCAGATAAACTCTGATGTTTCTTTGTTGATTTTCTGTCTGGAAGATCTGTCCTATGCTGAAAGTAGTTTGTTAATTCTCCATCTATTATTGTATTAGGGCCTATCTCTCTCTTTATCTCTAATAACATTTCTTTATATATCTGGGTGCTCCAGTATTGGGTGCATATATATTTAAAATTGTTATATACTCTTGCTGAATTAGCCCTTTTATGATTATGTTGCGATCTTCTTTGTCTCTTCTCATAGTTTTTGTATTGAAATCGATTTCGTCTGATATAAGTATAGTGACTCCTGCTTTTTCTTGGTTTCCATTGGCACGGAATATCTTTTTCTAACTCTTTACTTTTAGTCTATGTGTATCTTTATAGGTGAAGTGTATTTTTTGTAGGCAACAGATCAAGGGGTTTTGTTTTTTCATCCATTTAGCCAGTCTATGTCTTTTTATTAGAGTTTAGTCCATTTACATTGAATGTTATTATTGGTAAGTAAGGACTTACTCTTGTCATTTAGTTATGTGTTTCTGGTTGTTTTGTGGTCTTCTCATCCTTCTTCCTTTCCTTCCTGCCTTCCTTTAGCAAAGGTGATTTTCTCTTGTGATATGATTTAGTTTATTGCTGACATGTTTTGGCTGTATCCCCACCCAAAATCTCATGTTAAATTATAATCCCCATAATACCCATGTGTCAAGAGAGAGACCAGGTGGAGGCAATTGATTCATGGTGGTGGTTTCCCCCATGCTGTTCTCATAATAGTGAGTGAGTTCTCACAACATCTGATGACTTTGTAAGTGTTTAGTAGTTCCTCCTGCATTCATTCTCCCTCCTGTCACCTTGTGAAGAAGGTGCCTTGCTTCCCCTTCTTCCATGATTATGAGCTTCCTGAGGTCTCCCCAGCCATGTGGAACTGTGAGTCAATTAAACCTCTTTCCTTTATAAATTACTCAGTCTCAAGTAGTTCTTTATAGCAGTGTGTAAATGGACAAATACACTTGCTTTTCATGTTTTGTGTATCCATTGTATGTTTTTTGATTTGAGGTTACCATTAGGCTTGCAAATACTATTCTATCCCCCATTTTTAATCTGAGTACAGCATAACACTATTTGCTTAAACAAACAAGCAAAAATCAAACTAATAATAACTCTATGCCTTAACTTTGTCTCCCTGCTTTTTAACTTTTTGTTTCTATTTATATCTTTTTGTATTGACTATGTCTTGAAAAGTTGTTGTAATTATTATTTTTGATTGCTTCATAGTTTATTCTTTCTACTTAGGATAACAATAGTTTACATACCACAGTTATAGTGTTACAATAGTCTGTGTTTTTCTGTGTACTTACTATTACAAATAAGTTTTGTACCTTCAGGTGATTACTTATTGCTTATTAATGCTTTTTTCTTTCTAATTTGGTGTCTTGGCATTGAATAGTTGGGTATTTATTGTAGGCTTCACCATCTGAGCTTATCTGTAGTTGTCCTTGTTGCAAAAGCTTTGCAGATATTTGTAAAGGCTTGGGTGTTGTGATCTAAGCTTTTTCTGCTTCAGAGGGCCTGCCAAGCCTAATAATACTGTAGTTCTTGTAGACTTGTAGAGGTACCACCTTGATGGTAGTAGAGAAAATCTTGAATTTTCTGGATTACCCGACAGAGACTCTTGTTCTCTTCCCTTACTTTCACCCAAACATTCAGCATGTCTCTCTCTATTCTGAGCCATCTAAAGTTGTAGGTGGAGTGACACAAGCACCCTTGTGGCCACCACCATTCTGAATGCACTGGATGAGACCTGAAGTCAGCAGAATGGTGGGTCTCACCCAAGGTTTGCTAGAACTAGTCCCTGGATTCTGCCTATGTTTGCTCAAGGCCCTGGGCTCTACAAAGAGTAGGTGGCAAAGTCAGCCAGGCTTATGTCCTTTCCTTCAGGATAGCAAGTTTCCCCAGGCCCCGGATGAGTCTAGAGTTGCCAACCAGGAGTCTGAGTGTAGAGTGAGAAAACTTAGAGGCCTACCTGGTGTTCTATTGTATTGTGGCTAAGACGGCACTCAAACCATAAGATGCAGTCCTTCCCACTCTTCCCTCCTGTTTCCAAAGGTACAGGAGCCTCACCCTAAAGCCACCACCACCCAAGGCCATGAGGAGTAGTGTTAGAGTACCATTGATGTTCCCTGAAGGCCCAAGGTCCCTTAGGTCAGCTTGTTGTGAATGCTGAGTGGCAGGACAGTGTGCTGCCCTTTGGCCCAGCACAGGTACAGAAATGCTGTCTGAGAGTCAAATCCTGGAATTGGGGACCCCTAAAGCCTGCTTGGTGCTCTAACCCCCCCCCATAGTCATGTTGGTACCTAAGGTATAAGACAAAGTCCCCTTTGCTTTTCTCTGTACGTTTCTCAAGCAGAAGAAGTTTTGTCCTCTTGCCACCATAGCTGCTTATGCACTGAGTCTTCCCTGAAGCTTGCAAGTCTCACCGAAGGCCCTTGTTGTAGTGCCTGGGTATTGTTGCTGGTTATTCAGGGCTAAAGGTCTCTTCAGTTAGCAGGTAATGAATGCGCCAGGACTACATCCTTTCCTTCAAGGTACCATGTTCCCTTCTGGCCCACGGTGTATCTAGAAATGTCATTTGGGAGCTAGGGCCTGGAATGGGGGCCTCATGACTCTGAACGATGCCCTATCCTGCTGTGGCTTGGCTGGTATTCTAGATGCAAGACAAAGTCCTTCTCACTCTTCCCTCTCCTCTCCTCAAGTAGAAGGAAGGGGTCTCTTTTGGGGCCATGAACTGCACAGCCTGGGGTTAGGGGAGAGGTGGTGCCAGCACTCTCTTCACTGCCCCAGCTGGCTTTTCAGTATGTCATTTGTCCCTCTAGTCCACTGCCTCTGAGCATAGTTCAGCACTAGGATTCACCTAAGATTTTCAGTCCTTACAGCCTAGACTGCCTTTCAAGTTTACCAGGAGACACAGAACACTGTAGCTTTCAGTAGCAAGGTTTGCAGACACTCCCAAGTTCCTATTGCTGGCATTAGTTATTCCCCTCTGACTAGGTCTATTTTAAATGCTCCCTCTGTGGGCTGGCATCAGCTGCATTTGGTCCGGTTTTCCTTTCTGCTCTAACAGGACAGCACTGAGTTCAATGCCTCATAATTTCATAATTGCTTTGTTCTCCCTTTGCCAGTGCCCAGAAATGCTCTCTGCACCACGATGCTTTGCCAGGGTTGGGGAGGGGTGACATCAGCAACTCAGGACTGTTTTTTCTCTCTTCAGTGCCTCTTCCATTGATATAACATTAAAACCAGATAACTGTAAGTGCTCATCTTACTTGGGTTCTTATGAAGGTGTTTTTTTTTTTTTTTTCTGTATAGATAGTTGTTAATTTGGTGTCCTTGTCAGCGGGATGATCGGTTGGACGTAACATTCTGCCATCACACTCGGTCTCCCAGTGAGCACTTATGTCTGAGATAAAGTCTACCACTCTTCTGAATCCGTGGATCTACAATGGTAAATATCATGAGAACAAATCTGGGTAATGGTGAACATACATATTTATAGTCTGGGGTTTTTGATAACCTCAGTGTTGACCTATCATCTTTCTTACCACATAGGACATTATAATTATCAAAAAGTCATACTGTGAGATTTGTGCCTTTCAGTTTTCCACTTGATCCTGGCCCAACTTTCCTGCTGCTTTAGCTGACTCCAGCCTCAGGACCTTTAATTGTGTATGGAAAAACCTCAGAGAATCCTCACTTTGCTCAACTAAACTAATTATCAACTAAAAATAATCAACTCACTACTTTCTATGGTTATCAGTATCTTTGGGCAAAATGTACCCAATGCTCAGTGAGATGATGCTAAAGATTTCACAGACAATGCAAAGTGACAATGAAAGATGGTAAACCTAAAATTTAAAGCTCTATTTTTTGAAAACTGCTCTCCTGCCATTTACTTCTCATCAGACAGCAGCACAGAGCTATCCTTGTGTTCTTAAATACATAATTGAGGGAATATAGCTGGTTACTTATCTTTAGTTTGTTTTTCTTAAATTGGAGAACAGAAGTGTTTTTCTTTCCAAATTGATTATTTGTGGTACAAATGAATCTAAATCTGTAAGCATTAATATCCACTATTCATTACAAATCACACTGTCTCACTAAATGGGAGAAGACTGTGTTAAAACTGTATTCTTTGTTCATTATGGCTTACTACCAGAAACGGTGGACTGTTGAGCTACAGAAATTGTTAAAATTTTCTGCATGTCAGAAACAAAATACCTAAATATTTAAACATTTCCAGACTGACAGATCTTTAGACATGGATAAAAATTCAATCCTCATGAAGCCAAGTCAAGCCACAAGGTAGGTTAGCCTTATTTCTAGAGAGGAGCAGTAAGAAAAAAAATTTAAAATATATTAAACGTTATGCTTATTACTTGTGTGCAATCATTACATCCTGTCTTTAGCAGAGAGCAAAGGGATTGGATCCTATCTCAATGACCCTCACACTGACATACAGTTTTATATCGTTAGGCTATTTCTACATCCAGGCAGATAGCCCAGAGCAATACTGCTTTTCTGAGTTAGAAACAAAGAATTCTATTTGAACAAGAAATTCTGTGTAAAAGATGTACTCATAAGCCTCTGCTTTTAGACAGAAATTTGTACTTAACAGACTTATAGAATCTATATATATATATATATATATATATATATATATATATTATACTTCAAGTTCTAGGGTACATGTGCACAATGTGCAGGTTTGTTACATATTTATACATGTGCCATGTTGGTGTGCTGCACCCATTAAGTCGTCATTAGGTATATCTCCTAATGCTATCCCTCCCCCCTCCCCCCACCCCACAACAGGCCCTGGTGTGTGATGTTCCCCTTCCTGTGTCCAAGTGTTCTCATTGTTCAATTCCCACCTATGAGTGAGAACATGCGGTGTTTGGTTTTTTGTCCTTGCGATAGTTTGCTGAGAATGATGGTTTCCAGCTTCATCCTTGGACATGAACTCATCATTTTTTATGGCTGCATAGTATTCCATGGTATATATGTGCCACATTTTCTTAATCCAGTCTATCATTGTTGGACATTTGGGTTGGTTCCAAGTCTTTGCTATTGTGAGAATCTTAAAACTAAAAGGGATTTGAGAAAACATCTAGTCTACTCTGCTTATTTTTCTAGATTAGGAAATTTAGGCCTGAGTAAGGGAAGGGTTTTGCCTAAGTTCCTATGGCTAGTCATTGCCAGAAACTGGGATTAAAATCCAGGTCTTTTCATTTATAGACTAGGAGTCTTTTTATCAAATGTATGTTGCTTCTCTTCCCTTCAGAAAGGAAATGAACTGTGGTTGTTAGAAACACAGTCTTGAGGGCTAACTTGCATGAATTAGGCTCCTTATTCTGTCCCCTTGCTAATGTGTGATATATGGCAAATCAAACTTTGGTTCTCATTTCTCACTGTAAGATGAGGATAGTAATACCGTTTATTTCATAGGATTACTGTGGGGATTAAATGCCTCAAATAATGTAAAACACTTAGGACAGTGCCTGCCACATGGTAAGCTGTCAAAAGTGGTATTATTTTATTATTATACTATTAAGGTAATTGGTTTAATGAAGATAGCATTTTCTGACAAAATATTTAACAACTATCTGATATTTGGAAATAGTGAATAAAGAAACAGTAAATGGAAATGCCAACAGACAGCTTTAAACACACCAGCCTATTGGCAGAACTCCATTATTTAAAGGCTCTGTCTGGTCCCTCAAGACATACCTGATGTCAAAAAGGGGGCATCGCTGCTTCTGCACAGATTTCAAGTTAATTTCACCTGTTCTTCCCAACAACTCATAGCACTCCCCCAAAGCATCTACTTATCATTGGTTTATACTTTTCTTTTTGTTAGGAATATTTACTGTTACTCTTAAAACCAGTGCCAGAAGGACCGAGCAGCATCAACCTTTTGGGAGCAAAGACTCTGGAACCTGCAAAGAAACAAAAAACCAAAAAACAAACAAACAAACAATGAAAATGCATGTGGTAGTCATTAATGTTATTTGCTAAATATTCCAATTCTGTCCGCCTTCTGACTCATGATAGGGTTGTACTATCTGGACCCTTATTGTTGTGCAAGGTTGTGTGACCAGTTCTGGCCAATAGCTTACAAGCAGTAGTGACATGTGTTACTTCTGGCTGAGTACTTAACCAATATATTAATTAGAGCTCTCCTTCCCTCTTCCATGATAATAAACAATGTTCCAGCAAGTGGCTATTTCATCATCCTGGGTCCTAAGAAAAGACAACGTGAAGCAGATACCCCCGCTTACTCTTGATGAATACACAGCATGGGCAAGAATTAATCTTTAGTTTTTTTGAAGCCACTGAGATTTGGGAGTGTGTTACTGAAGCACAGCTTAACCTATCCTGATGGAAACATCTTTCTTTATGTAGCCTTTCTAAAGACATCCCCACTACTTATCTTTGCTTGCAAATTTAAGTTGAATTAAATGCCATTTTTCTATAAACAATATGGCATGGATATAGCAGGGCCAAAGGGAAAATGGTAGTCCTGGAGTTTTGATTTTTTATTTTGGGAGATACAGATGTGATGCAGAAATTTCACTATGCTTGGTAAATTATCAAATGGCATTCTGTCTACATAGGTTTTGCTTAATATGTATTTAATAAGATAAAGCTTCACATTGTAAGCTCTGGAGCAATGGACACAAAAAATAATAAAAATAATGGTAGACTTAAAGCCAAACATATCAATAGTCAATTTAAATATAAATGAACTAAACACATAAAGGGCAGCGATTTACCGGACTGGATAAAAAAATAAGAAGACCTAAATAGATGCTATTTACAAAAGATATATTTTAAATTTAAAGATATAGATAATCTGAAGATAAAAGGATGGGAAAGGATATACTATGTAAACTCTAAGTTTCACAAATGTGTCTGAGAAAGGTACAGAAATGTACCCTGGAAAGTATTACAGTTGGGTAAATGAGAAAGAGAAAAAAGATATTCAAGCAAAGTACAGATTTTAATTGTTTTCAAATACTAAGCATTATTTTATATATTTTTTAAATAATTGTAAGTGTTTTTCATGTTGAAAGAAGAAACATCTGGAGCCTTTTGAGATAAAGCAGTCATACAAAAAACCTCATAAAATATTAATATTTAGAATGCAGAGGACTTGAAAGTCATTTAATCCAGCATTTCCAAATGACATAGAAATGCCACTTATGGTATGCTGAAAGGTGGCATTAAAAAACATTTTTAAAGCTATGAATTTAATAAGATTCACCAGGAAAACTATAACTAGCATATTACAATCATGATTTCACCAATATTATTTACTACTAAACACAAAACATGTGTTTTAATTTAAAGAAAATTCTTAGGTAATAATAATACTAATCAGGTAATATTATTATCACCTAATTAGTATTATTATAATACTTATTATTACCTAATAATATTATTATAATACTTATTACCTAATAATATTATAATACTTATTATTACCTAATAATACTTATTATTACCTAATAATTATTAGGTATTCAATGTATGGTATTCAAGATATGGTATTCAAATATGGTAAAAATAATGAAGGTGGTAAGAAAACAACTAAATGACTAAATTCTTTGATTGAACCCAGTTCTCTCATGGGAAAAACTGAGGCCCAGAGAGAAGAAATAACTCACTTGCCTAAGGTCACATGGTAAGTTAATGGCAAGCCTAAGTCTAGAAACCAATTCTAATATTCATTAGAGTGCTTTTCCCCAGCGATACTATTTAAGAAGCAGTATTAATTAGCTGGATATTTTAGAACATTTTCTAGTAAGAGACAACTAAATGATCTGATGTTATGTATTTACTAAACATTGTAACCTGCCAGGACAGAATGAGTTCAATACAGATTCAGCCAAATTTCTTTGTCCATCTCCACCATCTTTCTTACTTACTGGTGGTTGATGTTAACTCTGAAGTGCTAAAGTCCTGACCCATCAAAGAGCAATGATTTTACTCGTAATCATTACAAGTGGTCATGTTTTCCACTTGTAAACATTTTTATATGTTTATTATCTTTCATCCCCATTAGAATGTAAACTACATGAGACAGGGACTATTTTGCTCACTGCTTATATAATCAGAATCCAGAATGGTGCCTTACCTATAGTGAGCGCTAATTCATTATTTGTCGGTTAAATAAATATGAAAGATCAAGATGATAATGTAACCCCCAAAACAGAGGTTATATATCTTGGCACATGTTCATGTGTCATTAATTCAATAGAAGTAGCTATTTATTCATTTAATAAACATCGGTGCAGTATCTGCCATGTGACAGGCACTGTCCTGGCATGAATAATACAATAATGAATGAGACAATCATGACATCTCTTTTCACAAAACTCATTTTCTATGAGAAAAACCCCAGACTAGCAAATATGATCAAATATGTTAAGTTTTACATTAGGTATATGTTTAAAGGTGCTATAGGAGGCATATAGGGGGTACACTTCACTCAGACATGAAAGCAAGGAAAATTTAAGCTGAACCTGAAAGATAAGTGCAATTATTTAGTGAAAAACAGCTTATGATTACTTACCATTGCAGTAATACCCCAGAGCTTGCCTAGAAAAAAATACCATATATGTAAAACATGTTGTCTACCCCTCCCTTTTTCCCATGAGCGTCTGACAGATTTCTACCTTGTGTTCTATTTCCAAAGGGCCTTGCCCTTAACTGTGCTCCACTATGGTAATAGCTGAAAAAAGTTCAAGGCATTTTTCCTTCCAGAGATATTCTAAGAAAACAGAATTACCCAATCTTTGTATCCTTTTCTCAACTATAAAGAGAAATTTAACATGCTTTAATGGCAACTTATATTTGTAGCATTGTTCAGAGAAGAGGTCCTGGAGCTATACAGTCCACTGTTCAGCCACTTCTTTTTAAAATAGCATTTTATCGGAACACTGCCATGCTCATTTACGCATTGCTTATGGCTGCTTTTGCCCTACGATGACAGGATGTAGTTGCAGCAGAAACTGTATGGCATCTCTGAGCTAAGATAATTGCTATCTGGATATTTACTGAAAAAGTTTGCCAACGCTTAGTTTAAAATTGTGATTCTACTCTTAAAATACTTAATAATTTTTACAATGGAAAATTAAATTTACTGGCATATTTGGTCAATTTCTCTACTCATGACAGTTTTCAGAAATACACCTTCCTTCTGTTTACTTTTCTTCTTTTTTAGATGTATCTCTTAAAAATGCTTTTAGTAAGAACTTGTAATAAACTTTCTTACTCATTCCATGTTTGAAAATGCCTGTATATTGGCCTTGCTCATAAATGATCATTTAATTGACTACAAAATTCCAAGTTCACAGTCTTTTCTCACCCCTAGTACTTTGAAGGTATCATTTTATTGTCTATGGACTCTTTTTTTTTTTAGTTGAGAAATCAGCTCAGGCTTTTGTATATTATCTGTCTTTTCTGTGTAATGTTTTTAAAGATTCTCTCGTTAACTTGTTGCTCTGCAGTTTTATAAGGTTTTCCTAGGCATAGATGTATTTTTATTTAGCCTATTTGGTGCTTGGAATGCACTTTCAGTCTAAGAAGCTGCTTTTAGTTCCACGAAATTTTCAGCTAATACATCTTCAAAAAGTTCTTTCCTTTTTAAAGTTTTATTTCATTTGTAATTTTATATATATATATATATATATATAATTGCATATATGTATGGGGTACAATATCATGTTTCAATACAGGTATACATTATGGAATGACCAAATCAGGCTAATTGACGTATCCATCATCTGACATACTTATCATTTTGTTTTGGTGAGAACATTTAAAATTTCCCCTTTTAGCTATTTTTAAATATACATTATTATTAACTACTGTCACCATGCTGTGCAATAGGTCACCAGAATTTATACCTCCCATCTAATTGAAACTCTCTACCCTTTGATCAACATCTTCTCTTTTACCATCCACCCTCCTCTCCAGCCTCTGGTAATCACCATTCTACTCTCTACATCTATGAATTCAGCTTTTTTTATATTCCACATAGAAGTGAGAGCATATGGTATTTGTCTCTCTGTGCCTGGCTTATTTCACTTAGCATAATGTCATTTGGGTTCATGTTGTTGCAAGTGACAGAATTTCTTGCTTTTTTTTTCTCTTATCATTAGTGTTTAATAATTTTTTAAATAAATACATTTATGAAAATTATTGTTCCTGGTTATCATGGGATCTAGGATAAAGTTATAGATCTAAAACTATTTTCATTGAAACACAGCACAATGTTCAAAGAAATTGAAACTCATTCTCTATTCTGATTCATGGGTTAATGCTCTGATGATTACTGTTGCTTCATCCACAGTGTTCTTCATCTTGAAAATGTGAAAACACTAGTTTGGATTTTTTTTAATATATGAAAGAGTATTTCGAAGAGTAATTGAGTGAGGGTTTTAAGTAAAATATTTCATTTACTACTGCTATTATTTTATTCATGTACATCTAATAAAGCTTTGTCAAAATGACAGCCTTACATGCCCACTTAAAATATCAGGTATTCCTTGAAAAAACCAACTCTACAGAATTCTATGTAGCATAATGGTGGCCCTCACTTTTTTCTCCACTTCTTAATTATGCACTAGCATCAAGCTTCTTGATCAGGGCAGACCTGTGAGACGCCAGCACAGTGTACAACTCTAGAGACTCCTCTGATTCTGCAGTCCAAATGGATGGTAATCCCCAGGAGTGATATAGTGCACAGCCATGCAACTGTGGCACTGGAAAATAAAGTGAAGAAAGACACTGGCGAGGGCCCAGGACAGAACAGAAAGACAGCATATAAATGAAATACAGTTATCTATTCAAATTCTGTGTCTCTATGTGGTTGGTGTGGACATGCTCCAGACACAGATTAGAGAAGAGACAGAGGATACAGAGAAGTGCTTACAACTGGTCCGAAAAGTCCAGGAGGATTTTTTCACTGTGAGCAGGAGTTATCAAAAACAGACAGCTCCTTAGAATTAACAGCATCAATTACTAGTGACTTTAGAACCTATGTTATCTGGGAACTGAAAAGATATTAGATAAGGTTCACAATCTGAGAGCCTATGTTGAAAGATGGGAATGCTGCCAACTTCAGACAGGGCAGAGAGTACCAATAGCAGTAAGCAGTTGGAAAAGAATTGTGCTCCTAAGAAAGTTAGGTGGGAGGTTCTTGTTTCTTTTTTTTTAATTTTATGTTTTTGTGACAGGGTCTGTCTCTGTCACCCAGGCTGGAGTGCAGTGGCACGATCACGGCTCACTGCAACTTCAACCTCCCAGACTCAAGTGATCCTGCCACCTCAGCCTCCCAAGTAGCTGGGACCACCGGCGAGCACCACAATGCCTAGCTAATTTTATTTTTTGTAGAGACAGGGTCTCGTTATGTTGCCCTGGCTGGTCTCAAGCTTCTGGGCTCATGCAATCCTCCTGCCTCGGCCTGCCAAAGTGCTGGGATTACAGGTGTAAGCCACCATGCCCAGCTAGGTTCTTGTTTCTAATGGCCCTTGACTCTCACGATTTTCATTCTTCTTTTCCAGGAATCTTCCACAAGATGTGTCTGTACACTAAAACGTGGAATGTGAAAGACTTAATATGTAAATTTAAATTAATTTAAAAATTACTCTCACTATTTTAATTCCTGCATTTACAGGCCTGGAGCCACAATGTCATAGGTATTTTATAGACAAGTATTACTTTTTTTTGAAGAGGGAAATATTTTGTTGGTACCTAGCATATCTTTTTTTTAATATTATTATATTTTAAGTTCTGGGATACTGTGCAGAACGTGCAGGTTTGCTATATGTATATACACATGCCATGGTGGTTTGCTGCACCCATCAACCTGTCATCTACATCAGGTATTTCTCCTAATTCTATCCCTCCCCTTGCACCCTACTCCCAACAGGCCCTGGAGTGTGATGTTCCCCTCCCTGTGTCCATGTGATCTCATTGTCCAACTCCCACTTATGAGTGAGAACATGTGGTGTTTGGGTTTCTGTTTCTGTGTTAGTTTGCTGAGAATGATGGTTTCCAGTTTCATCCATGTCCCTGCAAAGGACATGAGCTCATCCTTTTTTATGGCTGCATAGTATTCCATGGTGTATATGTGCCACATTTTCTTTATCCAGTCTATCGTTGATGGACATTTGGGCTAGTTCTAAGTCGTTGCTAATGTGAACAGTGCTGCAATAAACATACATGTGCATGAGTCTTTATAGTAGAATAATTTATAATCCTTTGTGTGTATACCCAGTGATCGGATTGCTGGGTCAAATGGTATTTCTGGTTCTAGATCCTTGAAGAATCGCCACACTGTTTTCCACAATGATTGAACTAATTTACACACCCACCAACAGTGTAAAAGTGTTCCTATTTGTCCACATCCTCTCCAGCATCCGCTGTTTCCTAACTTTTTAATGATCACCATTCTAACTGGAGTGAGATGGTATCTCATTTTGGGTTTGATTTGCATTTCTCTAACGACCAGTGATGATGAGCTTTTTTTCATATGTTCATTGAACACATAAATGTCTTCTTTTGAGAAGTGTATGTTCATATCCTTTGCCCACTTTTTGATGAGGTTGTTTGTTTTTTTCTTGTAAATTTGTTTAAGTTCTTTGTAGATTCTGGATATTAGCCCTTTGTCAGATGGATAGATTGAAAAATTTTCTCCCATTCTGTAGGTTGCCTGTTCACTCTGAGGATAGTTTATTTTGCTGTGCAGAAGCATGCTAGTTTAATTAGATCCCATTTGTCTATTTTGGCTTTTGTTACCATTGCTTTTGGTGTTTTTGTCATGAAGCCTTTGCCCATGCCTATGTCCTGAATGGTATTACCTAGGTTTTTCTCTAGGGTTTTGATGGTATTAGGTCTTATGTTTAAGTCTCTAATCCATCCTGAGTTAATTTTTGTATAAAGTATAAGGAAGGGATCCAGTTTCTGTTTTCTGCATATGGTTAGCCAGCTTTCCTAACACTATTTGTTAAATAGGGAATCCTTTCCCCATTGCTTGCTTTTGTCAGGTTAGTCAAAGATTGGATAGTTGTAGATGTGTGGCATTATTTTTGAGGCCTCTATTCTGTTCCATTGGTCTAGATATCTGTTTTGATACCAGTCCCATGCTGTTTTGGTTACCGTAGCCTTGAAGTTAGGTAGCATGATGCCTCCAGCTTTGTTCTTTTTGCTTAGGATTGCCTTGGCTATATGGGCTCTTTTTTGGTTCCCTGTGAAATTTAAAGTAGTTTTTTATAATTCTGTGAAGAAAGTCAATGGTAGGTTGATGGGGATAGCATTGAATCTATAAATTACTTTGGGCATTATGATCATTTTCATGATATTGATTCTTCCTATCCATGAGCATTGAATGTTTTTCCATTTGTTTGTGTCCTCTCTTACTTCCTTGAGCAGTGGTTTGTAGCTCTCCTTGAAGAGGTCCTTCACATCCCTTGTAAGTTGTATTCCTAGGTATTTTATTGTCTTTGCAGCAATTGTGAATGGGAGTTCACTGGTGATTTGGCTCTCTGTTTATCTATCCTTGGTATATAGGAATGCTTGTGATTTTCGCACATTGATTTTGTAACCTGAGAAAATGCTGAAGATGCTTATCAGCTTAAATAAATTTTGGGCAGAGATGGTGGAGTTTTCTAAATATACAATCATGTCATCTGCAAACAGCGACAATTTGACTTCCTCTCTTTCTGTTTGAATACGCTTTATTTCTTTCTCTTGCCTTATTGCCCTGGCCCGAACTTCCAATACTATGTTGCATAGGAGTGGTGAGAGAGAGCACCCTTGTCTTGTACTGGTTTTCAAAGAGAATGCTTCCAGCTTTTGCACATTCAGTATGATATTGGCTATGAATTTGTCATAAATAGCTCTTATTATTTTGAGATACATTCCATCAGCACCTAGTTTATTGAGAATTTTTAACATAAAGGGGTGTTGTATTTTTTCAAAGGCCTTTTCTGCATCTATTGAGAAAATCACGTGGTTTTTGTCATTGGTTCTGTTTATGTGATGGATTATGTTTATTGATTTGCATATGTTGAACCAACCTTTCATCCTAGGGATGAAGCTGACTTGATCTTGGTGGATAAGCTTTTCCATGTGCTGCTGGATTCAGTTTACCAGTATTTTATTGAGGATTTTTGCATCGATGTTCATCAGGGTTATTGGCCTGAAATTTTCTTTTTTTGCTGTGTCTCTGCCAGGTTTTGGTATCAGGATGATGCTGGCCTCATAAAATGAATTAGGGAGGAGCCCGTCTTTTTCTATCATTTGGAATAATTTCAGAAGGAATGGTACCAGCTCCTCTTTGTACCTCTGGTAGAAGTCAGCTATGTATCCATCTGATCCTTGGCTTTTTTTAGTCTGTAAGCTATTAATTACTGCCTCAATTTCAGAACTGCTTATTGGTATGTTCAGGCATTCAACTTCTTCCTGGTTTAGTCTTGGGAGGGTGTATGTGTCTGGGAATTTATCCATTTCTTCTATATTTTCTAGTTTATTTGCACAGAGGTGTTTATAGTATTCTCTTATGGTAGTTTGTATATCTGTGAGATCAGTGGTGATATCACCTTTATCATTTTTTTATTATGTCTATTTGATTCTTTTCTGTTTTCTTCTTTATTAGTCTGGCTAGGGGTCTATCTATTTTGTTAATCTTTTCAACCAACCAGCTCCTGGAATCATTGATTTTTTGAAGGGTTTTTTGTGTCTTTATCTCCTTCAGTTCTGCTCCGATTTTAGTTATTTCTCGTCTTCTGCTAGCTTTTGAATTTGTTTGTTCTTGCATCTCTAGTTCGTTTAATTGTGATGTTAGGGTGTCAGTTTTAGATCTTTCCCACTATATCCTGTGTGCATTTAGTGTTATAAATTTCCCTCTAAACCCTGCTTTAGTTGTGTCCCAGAGATTCTGGTATGTTGTGTTGTTGCTCTCATTGGTTTCAAAGAACTTGTTTATTTCTGCCTTCATTTCGTTATTTACCTGGTAGTCATTCAGGAGCAGGTTGTTCAGTTTCCACGTAGTTGTGCAGTTTTGAGTGAGTCTCTTAATCCTAAGTTCTAATTTTATTGCTTGTGGTCTGAGAGACCGTTTGTTATGATTTCCGTTATTTTGCATTTTGTGATGAGTGTTTTACTTCTAATCATGTGGTTAATTTTAGAAAAAGTGCAATGTGGTGCTGAGAAGAATGTATATTCTGTTGATTTGAGGTGGAGAGTTCTGTAGATGTCTATTAGGTCCACTTGGTCCAGAGGTGAGTTCAAGTCCTGAATATCCTTGTTGATTTTCTGTCTTGTCGATCTGTCTAATATTGACAGTGGGGTGTTAAAGTCTACCATTATTGTGTGGGAATCTAAGTCTCCATGTAGGTCTCTAAGAACTTGCTTTATGAATCTGGGTGCTCCTGTGTTGAGTGCGTATATATTTAGGATAGTTAGTTCTTCTTGTTGCATTGATCCCTTTACCATTATATAATGCCCTTCTTTGTCTTTTTCAGAGACTAGCATTGCAACCCATGCTTTCTTTTTGTTTTCCATTTGCTTGGTAAATCTTCCTTTGTCCCTTTATTTTGAGCACACGTGTGTCTTTGTAAGTGAGATTGGTCTCCTGAATGCAACACAACAATAGGTCGTGACTCTTTATCCAATTTGCCAGTCTGTGTCTTTTAATTGGGTCATTTAGCCCATTTACATTTAAGGTTAATATTTTTATGTGTGAATTTGATCCAGTCATTATGACGCTAGTTGGTTTATTTTGTCCATTTGTTGATGCAGTTTCTTCATAGTGTCGACGGACTTTACAATTTGGTATGTCTTTGCAGTGGCTGATACCAGTTTTCCCTTTGCATTTGTAGTGCTTCCTTTAGGAGGTCTTGTAAGGCAGGCCTTATGGTAACAAAATCTCTCAGCATTTGCTTGTCTGTAAAGGATTTTATTTCTGCTTCACTCATGAAACTTTGTTTGGCTGGATATGAAATTCTGGGTTGAAAAATTCTTTTCTTTAAGAATGTTGAATATTGGCCCCCACTCTCTTCTGGCTTGTAGGGCTTCTGCAGAGAGATCCACTGTTAGTCTGATGGGCTTCCCTTTGTCGGTAACCTGACTTTTCTCTCTTGCTGCCCTTAACATTTTTTCCTTCATTTCAACCTTGGTGAAGCTGACGATTATGTGTCTTGAGGTTGCTCTCCAGCTTATCTTTGTGGTGTTCTCTGTATTTCCTGAATTTGAATGTTGGCCTGTCTTGCTAGGTTGGTGAAGTTTTTCTGCATAATATTCTGAAGAGTGTTTTTCAACTTGGTTCCATTATCCCTGTCATTTTCAAGTACACGAATCAAACATAGGTTTGGTCTTTTCACATAGTCCCATATTTCTTGGAGGCTTTGTTCTTTCCTTTTGATTTCTTTTTCTCCAAACTTGTCTTCACACTTTATTTTATTAAGTTGATCTTCAATCTCTGATATCCTTTCTTCTGCTTGATCAATTGGGCTATCGATACTCATATATGCTTCATGAAGTTCCCATTCTGTGTTTTTCAGCTCTATCTGGTCATTTATGTTCTTCTCTAAGCTGGTTATTCTAGTTAGCAATTTCTCTAACCTTTTTTCAAGGTTCTTAACTTCCTTGCATTGAGTTAGAACATACTCCTTTAGCTCAGAGGGTTTGTTATTACCCACCTTCTGAAGCCTACTTCTGTCACTTTGTCAAACTCATTCTCCATCCAGGTTTGTTCCCTTGCTGGAGAGAAGTCATGATCCTTTGAAGGAGAAGAGGCATTCTGTTTTTTGGAATTTTCAATCTTTCGGGGCTGGTTTTTCCTCATCTTCGTGGATTTATCTACCTTTGGTTTTTGATGATGGTGCCCTTTGGATGGGGTTTCTGTGTGGACGTCGTTTTTGTTGATGTTGATGCTATTCCTTTCTGTTTGTTAGTTTTCCTTCTAACAGTCAGGCTCCTCTGCTGCAGGTCTGCTGGACTTTGCTGGAGGTCCACTCCAGACCCTGTTTGCCTGGGTATCACCAGCAGAGTCTGCAGAACAGCAAAGACTGCTGCCTTTTCCTTCCTCTGGAAGCTTCTTCCCAGAGGGGCACCCACCAGATGCCAGCCAGAGCTCTCCCATATCAGATGTCTGTTGACCCCTGCTGTGAGGCATCTCCCAGTCAGGAGGTATGGGGATCAGGGACCCACTTGAGGAGGCAATCTGTCCCTTACCAGAACCCAGGTGCTGTGCTGGGAGATCCGCTGTTCTCTTCAGAGCCAGCAGGAAGGAACATTCTCTTCAGAGCCAGCAGGAAGTCTGCTGAAGCTGCACAGACAGCCGCCCCTTTCCCCAGCTGCTCTGTCCCAGGGAGATGGGAGTTTTATCTATAAGCCCCTGACTGGAGCTGCTGCCTTTCTTTCAGAGATGCCCTGCCCAGGGAGGAGGAATCTAGAGAAGCCGTCTAGCTACATTGGTTTGCCAAGCTGCAGTGGGCTCTGCCCAGTTCAAACTTCCTGGTGGCTTTGTTTACACTGTGAGGGGAAAATCTCCTACTCAAGCCTCAGTAATGGTGGACGCCCCTCCCCCCACCAAGCTCGAGCATCCCTGGTCAACTTCAGACTGCTGTGCTGGGTGGATCTTAGCTTGCTGGTCTCCATGGGGGTGGGATTTGCTGAGCTAGACCACTTGGCTCCCTGGTTTCAGCCCCTTTTCCAGGGGAGTGAACAGTTCTGTCTTACTGGCATTCCAGTCACCACTAGGGTATGAATAAAATCTCCTACAGCTAGCTTGGTGTCTGCCCAAATGGCCACCCAGTTTTGTGCTTGAAACCCAAGGCCCTGGTAGTATAGGCACCCGAGAGAATCTGCTGGTCTGCAGGTTGCACAGACTGTGGGAAAAGCATAGTATCTGGGATGGAGTGCACCTTTCCTTATGGCACAGCCCTTCATGGCTCCCCTTGGCTAAAGGAGGGAGTTCCCTGGCTCCTTGCACTTCTTGGGTGAGGCAACGCCTCACCCTGCTTTGGCTCACCCTCCATGGGCTGCACCCACTGTCTAACCAGTCCCAGTGAGGTGAGCAGTGTACCTCAGGTGGAAATGCAGAAATCACCTGCCTTCTGCATTGATCTCACTGGGATTTGCAGACTGGAGCTGTTCCTATTTGGCCATCTTGCCAGCCACATCGAATTTCTTGCTTTTTAAAGATTGAATAGTATTGTGTGTGTGTGTGTGTGTGTGTGTGTGTGTGTGTGTGTGCGCCACATTTAAAAAATGTGTTCATCCATTGATGGATGCTTTGGTTGTTTTCATATCTTGGCTACTATGAATAATGCTACAACGAACATGGGATTGAAGATATCACTTCAACACATTGATTTCGGTTCTTTTGGCTATATACCCAGAAGTGAGATTGCTAGATCATATGGCAATTTTACTTTTAGTATTTTGAAGAAACCCTATACTGTTTCTCACAACTATACTAATTTACATTCCCTCTAATGGTATACAAGAGTTTCTTTTGTGTTACATTCTTACCAACACTTGTTATCTTTCGTTTTTTTGATAGTTAGTCTAATAGATGTGAGGTGATATCTCATTGTGTTTTTAAAGTTTTATTTTATGTTTAATTGACAAATAATTTTACATATATATGGGGTACAATGTGATGTTTCCACACATGTATGCGTTATGGAATGATTGAATCAAGTTAATTAACATATCCTTCTTCAAATATTATCATTGCTTTGTAGGGAAAACTTTTGTTTTTTTTTTGAGATGGAGTCTCGCTCTGTCGCCCAGGCTGGAGTGCAGTGGTGTGAAATCAGCTCACTGCAAGCTCCGCCTCCCGAGTTCACGCCATTCTCCCACCTTAGCCTCCCAAGTAGCTGGGACTATAAGTGCCTGCCACCACGCCCGGCTAATTTTGTTTTTGTATTTTTAGTAGAGACCGGGTTTCACCGTGTTAGCCAGGATGGTCTCGATCTCCTGACCTTGTGATCCGTCCGCCTTGGCCTCCCAAAGTGCTGGGATTACAGGTATGAGTCACCATGCCTGGCCTGTCTTTGTAGGGAAAAATTTTAAAATCTCAGAGTCCATTTCTGCCATTCCATTTATTCCCTTTTGGAAGTTTTATGAGATAAATATTAGAAATTATTGATCTAGCCTTCATGTCTCTTAATGTATCCTTCATATATTTTTAAGTTATTGTCTCTTAGTGCCATATCCTGGGTTAATTTTCTCAGAAATTTCTTCTAATTCATTAAGGATTTATTCAACTCTGTTGAGTCTAGAGCATTTTCTTATTTCAGTGACTGAAGAAAGTGATGAGATCTATTCATGCCCTTAAGGTTAAGCCTGGATCAGACCATACATCTTGTTAAAGGCACTTTTAATTTCTTTACTCCACAGCAGCTAGGCCTCTAGCTGCTTCTGCCTGATTCTAAAAAAAAGAACCTAGAAGTGGCTTCAGGCTCACTTACTGTTTTATGCTTTTCTTTTGTCCTATTTCTGGTTCTCAGAGATAACCATATTATTTTTGATCACAGTTACATCCTTTTGGTTTTTCTCTTCTTATATTCATACATCATAACTTTGTGTTTGGAATAGAGAGGTAATCAAAGAATGAATTCATTACACCTTCTCAAACAGATGTCTCATTCTACAAGTATTTGTACTTAATAGAGACCATTTAAGAAAAAATGCCTCCAATAATATAAAATAATCATAACAGTGTCTCTTGAGGCAGCATGGCTTGTTGTTAAAGATTTAGGAAAAGGGTCCTTATGGAAGTCCTCAAACTGTATGAAATAAACAACTGCATCTTTTCAGGATGGACACAGCAATGACACATGCAACCCCCTATCATATGGGTTTTTCCCCCTATATTAAGATTCTCTTGAACTCAATTCTATAACATTTGGAAGTTTAAATAATTCCTAAATATTTCTATGGATTTCAAGGGACATACATCCCCATGATTCCCTTTAGTTCTGGACTCTTACTTTTAAGTGTGCTGTCTTCTGTAATGTCCTAGTTCAAGCTCTTCCATCCAAACAAATCTTTTTTGCTTTACGTCTACAAAGAATCAAAACAAAAGCCCTTTGATATGCAAAATCTGTGAAGCCTGGGAAAGAAGATTTACATTGAAGAAATAAAACTATTTCCAAATGGAATGTTAAAATGTTAAAACCCCCTGTTTCTAAGTCTTTCCCATGCACCCAAATGAATACAAGTAAAACTGAAGGATTCATTATGAGATTAATGCTAATGTATTGGTTGTGATAATCAATTTTGTGCTTCTTACTTGCAGCTGAATGGTAGTATTAGGGTTGCTGCCTTTGTGGTATCTTCAGGGCTAGGAAGACAGGTGGTGGCATGTAGGAAATTTCAGATCATTCCTTGATGTCTTATCTGATTATGGGTACTTAGATACAGCTGGAGTTTGGTAGAAAGAATAAAGCAAGGGCTGGGAAATAAAGGGAGAGAAATGTTCTTTAAACTCAGAGGCAAGAGTGATATGCAGTTTATGTGAAGATGGTAAGTGATGATGGCTTTGATTGTAGTACATAGTCCAAGCAGTGCTAGAATGTACAGTTATAAAAGCTAATGCTCTGGGATATTTATTTGGGAGGCATGGATTCTGGATAATAATGGTTAATACCTCCATGATTCTTACCATGTGTCAGACAGATAATCTAAGTCTTTTGCATGTATTGATGAATTTAATTCTCATGACCTTTCCATGGGGTGAGTACAACCATTGTTCCAATATTTATATTAGGAAACAGAGGCCTAGTTTGGTTAGGCTACTTGGACTATGGTCACACAGTAAATTTTACGTAATTTTCCTGTAGAATATGTATCTTTTAACACTCCATTCTCCTTCTGTATTTGGGTCCTGGATCTGCTACTTAATAGATATGTGACTTTAGGTAAGCTGCTTAATTTCTTTGAATCAAAGTTTCCTCAATAGCAAAATATATTGTTATGAAGATTAAATAAGATACTACATGTAAAGAACTTAGAGTAATGCCAGACTCAAAGCAAGAACTCAGTGCATACTAGCTGCTATTTTTAGTAATAGGTGGTACTGTTGGTTTTTAAAATATTTTTATTCTTTTTTTCTCTCGCATTCCTGTCCTTTCCATCACTGACAACTGAAGAGAGAGTATTAGAGGTGATTCAAAACTCACATCTGACAGAGAAGTAGCCAGAGGCCCTTTAAAAATGAACCCTGCCTGAAAATTGAGAGAAAGGCCTCCAACCCCAAACTAGGACATGCCAAGGTGAGTTACAGAAATGTTCTCATCAAACTAATCAGTGGCTGCATATTAGATTAGGTTTAGAATAAAATGAGATAAGTATTAAGAATTTTATGTTAGATTTAGTTTTATTTAAAACTTGTTTTACAAGATCCTTTAAAATCTTTTAAATGATGTATTTTTCAGAACCAATAGAAATATGAAAAGCATAAATTTAACTCAGTGTAGAAATGCAACATAAAGTAACAACCAGCTCCTACTTCCCCCTGTTGAAGCATATTAGAACACTGACAATTCACCATGGTGATCACACTCATACAATGTACACCTCTTTGATGAACAATTTATTACTATCTATCAATATTTTTTAAGGCACATCCCCTTTAACCAAGCTATTCCATTCCTAGAAATGTATCTTACAGCAATGCTCACCCAACTGAGGAAAGATGCATGCACAAGGCTGTTTGCAGCTCTGTTTGTATATGCAAAAAAACTGGAAACGGCTTAAATGTCCATCAAGCCCTTTATACTGCTATGAATATGTGTAGTGCTTTCCTAACAGGCATCCCTCCAGCTAAATTTTTCTGCTTTAATAACTAAAAAAATGCTTTCCATTCAATGGACTTGTCTATTGCTTTATGAATAAATCGCTGAGTAATTTCAGTGGTTCTATTATTGTTTTCATAAACCAGAAAAGACTTACCAGAGGTATTATGATACCATATAAATATCAAGAGGTGATTGAAAGAAACCATTTTTAGTGTTTAATCATTGCTTACTTTCATTTCTAGGCTATTTTCTTGCTCTAAGGGTTCAGCAAAATCTTGCCTTCTTTTCCAAACTGATTTTTCTTTCTAAAGTTTCTTGTGTTTTTCTCAAGCTCTTACTGTCCTTCATCTAATACCTGAAGGACTTAGTCATTGTCAAACTCCTAAGGAATTAAAAAAAAGAAGAAGAAAAAAATAAATAATCCTGGAGGCTTTGGAATAGGAGAATTACCTATCTCTGTGAAAATGGTGATGCTTTACCAAATATCAACTAGGCAATTTCTATATAAGATGAAAGAGAGATGGCCAATGAAAGATTGGATAATATTTTGAAATAAGAACCCAGCATGATCCTCTAGGGAAGAAATTAAAAGAAATGTTTTATAGAGCCCTTTAAATGTTCAATTAAGTTTATTTAGCAACTTTTTTCTAATTATGGCATAACTATTCTGAGTAGAGATATCATTGCTTTATTCTGGATATTTACAATTGTGTCTGAAAGCCCATTTGTCCTTGGGAGACTAGCAATCAGCAAAGCAGTTGATGAAGCTATAAATCTATGGAATCGCTTTGCCAAATATCAGCATCTCGTCATTATGGTGGCGAAATGAGTTCTTTTACAGAATGCTATTGAATACGTCTCACAATCACTATTTTTCAGTGGCTTAATCTACACTGTGAGTTGACTTAAAAATTTTCCCTGAAGCTTTGGCTATAAATAACAAATCACAGAAGGACAAAACTGAAGAATAAAAAAAAGTTGGAACAGATTTTATGTTAAATATTTCAATTTGTATATTTCTAAAGCAAGATTATATATTTGCAGTCATTCCTAGCCACTATTTATGCATCTGTGCTCAAGAGAGGGAGATAAAAAGAGTATGATCATATTTAACTCAGAAAAGCAATAAAAATCACCTCTTTGTTCCATCATCACTTCTTTTTATTTTAGTTATTTAAAACATACATAAATATATCCTAGATTGCTACCATACCTGAGAATAAGATCTCAACAATTTATAGAAGAGCTTCAATGAATATTGTACCTTTTAATACATAAGAACATACTGGAGACATCAGGATGCAAATTGAAAATACTTTTATAATTAGGTTCCTTCCTTCTATCAACTCAAAATAAAGCCATTCTCTCCCCCATCACCAAATACACACACATATTTTGATTTAATCATTAACATTGTAGACCTTTTTCATTAAATTAAACCCATGCTAAGGTAGTCAAATATCCCAAATTGCTTGGAACTACATCACCATTCATCTTTTTACTCAAGTAGTCAACTGTCCTGCATGTTGCTGGATGCCAAACAAGTTTGAAGTAGCAAGTTTTAGGGTCTCACTCTGTTGCCCAGGCTGGAGCATAGTGGCACAATCATGACTCACTGCAGTGTCACTGCCCTGGGGTCAATGGGGGCTCCCTCAGCCACCCAAGTAGCTAGGACCACATGCATGCGCCACCAGGCCAAGCTAATTTTTGTATGTTCTGTAGAGATAGGAGGTAAAATTGTATTTTTCTATTGCTACCAGGTGAAATATTTTCAATTCTATCACTAGAATTGATTTTCTTATTTGTCTATCATTGCTTATTGTAAGTTATGGTCTATTAATTTGAAAAATAAACTCGGCCTGCCTTACAAGAGCTCCTGAAGGAAGCAGTAAACATGGAAAGTTAAAACCGGTATCAGCCACTGCAAAAACATAGCAAATTGTAAAGACCATCAACACTATGAAGAAACTGCATCAACTAACAGGCAAAATAACCAGCTAGCATCATAATGACAGGATCAAATTCACACATAGCAATATTAACCTTAAATGTAAATGGGCTAAATGCCCCAATTAAAAGACACAGACTGGCAAATTGGATAGAGTCAATATCCATCCATGTGCTGTATTCAGGAGACCCACCTCACATGCTGCGACACACATAGGCTCAAAATAAAGAGATGGAGGAATATTTACCAAGCAAATGGAAAGTGAAAAAAAGCAGGAGTTGCAATGCTAATCTCAAAACAGCCTTTAAACCAACAAAGATCAAAAAGACAAAGAAGGGCATTACATAATGGTAAAGGGATTAATGCAACAAGAAGAGCTAACTATCCTAAATATATATGCACCCAATACAGGAGCACCCAGACTCATAAAGCAAGTTCTTAGAGACCTACAAAGAGACTTAGACCCCCACACAATAATAGTGGGAGACTTTAACACCCCACTGTCAATATTAGAAAAATCAATGAGACAGAAAATTAACAAGAATATTCAGGACTTGAACTCAGCTCTGGACCAAGTGGACCTAATAGACATCTACAGAGCTCTCCACCCCAAATCAACAGAATATACATTCATCTTAGCACCACATCACACTTATTCCAAGATTGACCACATAATTGGAAGTAAAACACTCCTCAGCAAATGCAACAGAACGGAAATCATAACAAACAGTCTCTCAGACCACAAGCAATGAAATTAGAACTCAGGATTAAGAAATTCACTCAAAACTGCACAACTACATGGAAACTGAATAACCTGCTCCTGAATCACTACTGGGTACATAACGAAATGAAGGCAGAAATAAAGATGTTCTTTGATACCAGTGAGGAGAACAAAGACGCAAGGTAACAGAATCTCTTGGACACAGCTAAAGCAGTGTTTAGAGGGAAATTTATAGCACTAAATGCCCACAGGAGATAGTGGGAAAGATCTAAAATTGACACCCTAACATAACACTTAAAAGAACTGGAGAAGCAAGAGCAAAAAAATTCAAAAGCTAGCAGAAGACAAGAAATAACTAAAATCAGAGCAGGACTGAAGGAGATAGAGATACGAAAAACCCTTCAAAAAATCAATGAATCCAGGAACTGGTTTTTTGAAAAGATTAACAAAATAGACCACTAGCCAGACTAATAGATAAGAATCAAATAGATACAATAACAATGATAAAGAGGGTATCACCACTGGTCCCACAGAAATACAAACTACCATCAGAGAATACTATAAACACCTCTATGCAAAAAAACTAGGAAATCTAGAAGAAATGGATAAATTCCTGGACACATACACCCTCCCAATACTAAACCAGGAAGAAGCTGAATCCCTGAATAGACCAATAACAAGTTCTGAAATTGAGGCAGTAATTAATAGCCTACCAACCAAAAATGCCCAAGACCAGATGGATACAGAGCTGAATTCTACCAGAGGTACAAAGAGGAGCTAGTACCATTCCTTCTGAAACTATTCCAAACAACAGAAAAACAGGGACTCCTCCCTAACTCATTTTATGAGGCCAGCATCATCCTGATACCAAAACCTGGCAGAGACACAACAACAACAACAACAAAAATTTCAGGCCAGTATCCCTGGTGAACATCAATGCGAAAATCCTCAATAAAATAGTGGCAAACCAAATCCTTATCCACCACCATCAAGTCTGCTTCATCCCTGGGATGCAAGGCTAGTTCAACATATGCAAATCAATAAATGTAATTAATCACATAAACAAAACCAATGACAAAAACAACATGATTATCTCAATAGATGCAGAAAAGGCCTTTGGTAAAATTCAACACCCCTTTATGCTAAAAGCTCTCAGTAAACTAGGTATTGATGGAACATATCTCAAAATAATAAGAGCTATTTATGACAAACCCACTGCCAATATCATACTGAATGTGCAAAAGCTGTAAGCATTCCCTTTGAAAAGTGGCACAAGACAAGGGTGCCCTCTCTCACCACTCCTATTCAACATAGTATTGGAAGTTCTAGCCAGGGCAATAAGGCAAGAGAAAGAAATAAAGCATATTCAAATAGAAAGAGAGGAAGTCAAATTATCTCTGTTTGCAGATGACATGATTGTATATTTTAAAAACCCAATTGTCTCAGCCAAAAATCCCCTTAAGCTGACAAGCAACTTCAGCAGAGTCTTAGGATACAAAATTAATGTGCAAAAATTACAAGCATTCCTACACACCAATAACAGATAAACAGAGATCCAAATCATGAGTGAACTACCATTCACAATTGCTACAGAAAGAATAAAATACCTAGGAATACAACTTACAAGTGATGTAAAGGACCTCTTCAAGGAGAACTACAAACCACTGCTCAAGGAAGTAAGAGAGGACACAAACACATGGAAAAACTTTCCATGCTCATGGATAGGAAGAATCAATATTGTGAAAATGGCCATAATGCCCAAAGTAATTTATAGATTCAATGCTATCCCCATCAAGCTACCAGTGACTTTCTTCACAAAATTAGAAAATATCTACTTTAAATTTCATATGGCACCAAAAAAGACCACATATAGCCAAGACAATCTGAAGCAAAAAGAACTAAGCCACAGGCATCACGCTACCTGACTTCAAACTATACTACAAGGACACAGTAATCAAAACTGCATGGTACTGGTATCAAAACAGGTATACAGACCAATGGAATAGAATAGAGGCCTCAGAAATAACGCCACACATTTACAACCATCTGATTTTTGACAAGCCTGACAGAAACAAGCAATGGGGAAAGGATTCCCTATTTAATAAATGGTGTTAGGAAAACTGGCTAACCATATGCAGACAACAGAAACTGGATCCCTTCCTTACACTTTATACAAAAATTAACTCAAGATCCATTAAAGACTTAAACGTAAGACCTAATACCATCAAAACCCTAGAAGAAAACTGAGGCAATACCATTCAGGACATAGGTATGGGCAAAGGCTTCATGACTAAAACACCAAAAGCAACAGCAACAAAAGCCAAAATTGACAAATGGAATCTAATTAAACTAAAGAACTTCTGCAAAGCAAAATAAACTATCATCAAAGTGAACAGGAAATCTGCAGATTGGGAGAAAATTTTTGCAATCTATCTATCTGACAAAGGGCTAGTATCCAGAATCTACAAACTTAAACAAATTTACAAGAAAAAAACAAGCCCATCAAAAAGTGTGCGAAGGATATGAACAGACACTTCTCAAAAGAAGACATTTATGAGGCCAATAAATATATGAATAAATGCTCATCATCACTGGTCATTAGAGAAAGACAAATCAAAACAATGAGATACCATCTCACTCCAGTTAGAATGGAGATCATTAAAAAGCCAGGAAACAACAGATGCTGGAGAGGTTGTGGAGAAATAGGAATGCTTTTACTCTTTTGGTGGGAGTGTAAATTAGTCCAACCTTGTGGAAGACAGTGTGGCAATTTCTCAAGCATCTAGAACCAGAAATACCATTTCACCCAGTAATCCCATTACTGGGTATGTATTCAAAGGATTATAAATCATTCTACTACAAAGGCACATGCACACATATGTTTATTGCAGCACTATTCACAATAGCAAAGACTTGGAACCAACCCAAATGCCCATCAATGTCAGACTGGATAAAGAAAATGTGGCACATATCCACGCTGGAATACTATGCAGCCATAAAAAAGGATGCATTCATGTCCTTTGCAGGGATATGGATGAAGCTGGAAACCATCATTCTTAGCAAAGTAACACAGGAACAGAGACCCAAACACTGCATATTCTCACTCATGAGTAGGAGTTGAACAATAAGAACACATGGACACAAGGAGGGGAACATCACATACCAGGGCCTGTCAGGGGGTGGGGGGCTAGGGGAGGAATAGCATTATGAGAAATACCTAACGTAGATGATAGGTTGATGGGTGCAGCAAACCACCATGGAACGTGTGTACTTATGTAACGAACCTGTACTTTCTGTATATGTATCTCAAAACTTAAAGTATAATTAAAAAAATAAAAAACTCAATACTTGTAGACATAAATCCACAGCGTTTTTAAAAAGATTAATGAATAAACAATTGAAGATAGTGTAGGACCATGATGAGAGTAAATAAATGCAATTATACCTGGATACTTCAATCACTTTTTTAAAATGCAGTATTATTTAATCAGTGGCACATTAGAAAGGATGGCCAAAGTATTTTATTCTTTATTGTCATCTTATTGCCCATTTAAATCAGTCATTTGCAGTACATGAGTGCCAGTAAAGTTCTGTTTAAAACAGTAATTTTCAAAAACCTAAAAATCACAGATAAAAACGAATTGGTTCCTTTAAGATCAGAACAAGAAAAGGATGCCCACTCTTACCATTTCTATCCAGTATAGTAATGGAAGTTTCAGCAAGACCAATTATGCAAGGAAAATAAATAATAAGCATTCAAAATAGAAAGAAAAGTTTCAATTGTGCCTGTTTGCAGATGATATATTCATATATATATATATATATGCACATATGAGCCATAAATATTCTACCAAAAAATTATTAGAATAATCCAGTTTAGTAAATGTGCAGGACACAAAATCAACATTAAAAAATTCCAGTAGCATTTTGTACACTAACAAGAAACTATCCCCACAAAATTAAGAACACAATTCCATTAACAATAGCCATAAATATATAAAACAGCAATAAATTTAACCAAGGATGTGACAGACCTATACAAAGAAACTATAAATATTGATAAATGAAATCGAAGAAGACAAAAATAATAGAAATATATCCTGTGTTCATGGTTTTGAAGAACTAATAGTATGAAAATGTTCATACTACCAAAGTGATGTGGAGACTCAATGCAATTCCAATCAAAATACCAATGACATTCTTCACAGAAATAGAAAAAAAAAACTATCCTAAAATTTATATGGAACCACAGAAGACCCTGCATAGCCAAAGCAACCTTGAGCCAAAAGAACCAAGTGATAGGCATCAGGCTACCACACTTTAAAAAATACTCTAAACCTATAGTAATTTAAACCGCATGATACTGTCATAAAAGCAGACACATAGACAAATGGAACAGAATAGAGAGCTGAGAACTAAATTCGTGCATTTACAGTCAACTGATTTTTGACAAAATTGCCAAGAACACACAGTGGGGAAAGGACAGTCTCTTCAATAAATGTAGTTAGGAAAACTGGATATCTACATGCAGAAGATTGAATTAGACTCTTATTTCACATCACATAGAAAAATCAGCTCAAAATGAATTAAAGAGTTAAATATAAGATCTAAAATTATAAATGTAAAAGTACTAAAAGGAAACAAGAAAGCTCCATGGCGTTGGTCTAGGCAATGATTTTGCAGATATGACCCCAAAAGCATAGGCAACAGAAGCAAAAACAGAGAAATTAAAGCCTTCTTTACAGTAAAGTATATTTAGGGTTTGGTACTATCCAGGGTTTCAGGCATCCATTGAGGGTCTTGGAATATATCTCCTGTGGATAGAGAAGGACTATTGTGTATCAAATAAATATTGTTTTCATCGCAAACAAATTTGAATTGCTTATTTTTTAATCCACTTGGAAACTTGAATGCCTAATATTATCACTTTTAAAAATGTTCCTTTGACCAGAGGTGGTGGTTCACGTCTGTCATCCTAGCACTTTGGGAGGCCGAGGCAGGTGGATCACTTGAGCTCAGGAGTTCAAGACCAGCGTGGGCAACATGGTGAAACCATGTCTCTACAAAAGATACAAAAATTAGCTGGGCATGGTGGCACACATCTGCAGTTCCAGCTACTTGAGGGGCGAGGTGGGAGAGTTGTTGGAACCTGGGAAGCAGAGGTTGCAGTGAGCTGAGATCACGCCACTGCACTCCAGCCTGGGCAACAGAATGAGACCCTGCCTCAAAAAAAAAAAAAAAAAAAAGTTCCTTTAGCAATAAGAACCCAATAAGAACCAATGACAGTTTAGCTATGTTTTATATTAACAGTCTTTGCGTGTGGATGTGTATGGAGTCAGGGGTGACTTTCAGGGCAGATAGATAGTTTGCAGATACTTTGTTATTAGCATAGCAATATCAGTACCATAAAGTAATCAGATCATTGTGCAACGTAAGTGGAGACAGGAATTGGGGCAGTAGAACCAGATTAATAAAATAAGGAAATGAATCTGGAATAATGTGGAGATTTAGGACTATTCTAGTCAAAATAACAAAACCCTTCATTAATGCCCTATGAAGGAGAGATTATAAACTCTAATTACTCCTTAATGCTGGAATAAAACAATCCTTCCCACAAAAGACCCCTTCATACCAACATGGAAGAGAGAGCTAAAACAATTTAATAAAAGACCCCTTCATACCAACATAGAAGAGAGAGCTGACACAATTTAATAATACCTTCAGATATACATGCGTGTAAGGCACCATGATAGTCTGAACAGATTTATCTGGGCAGAATTTCACGTAAATGCATGCCAAAAAGTATAGGAAAGAACAATTAAAACTTCTCTTATTCCCTTCAGAGACAAATGTACCTTGTATTTCCTTTCTGTATACCACCTGAGAGATTTAATTTCAGAGGAGTGTGTTTATAGTGCCAAGGGTCAGAGGATTATAGAATCAAAATGCCTGGCCTCTTCTTTAGCTCATCATATTTTCAAGGAATATCCTAAGAAGGGAAATGCCCTCAATGGAAATTTCATCATTTTATCTTTATAATCTATGTGTGTAAGTTTGTAATTTTTGTTATTGCTTGAGCTAGCATACTCATATGTATTTATGATTTTTATAATTTGACTGTTAAAGTATGTTTCTTTCTGGTGAGTGTTCACAGCATATATCAAGGGAATAAGACTGGATGCAGGTCTGAAGTAAAAATGGTGCAAGAGGTGCTTGGAACATCACATTATACAAGATATCATGAAAGTGATAAAAATTACTAGGCTCATATTACATAAAACAAAACAAAACTTTGAATGATGCCTCTGGTCAAAGATAGGACAATATGGGCATCAAAAATAATTACTGCAATAGATTGAAGCATGTCAAACATGCTAATATTACTGCAATTGTAAGTAAAATAAAAATATATTTCTCACTTTTATTACATTTTTGAGAACCAATTATTATTCTCAATAATTAATAAACATCAGAACATATTCCTTAATTTCTATGTAAAATACACTTTATGATACTTAGAATAATGTAATGAATTGCAGTTAGTGAATGGGAAATACATGATAGAATTAGAATAGAATTATTTTGCAACTCCTAAATAAATAGAGCAGGTAGACAATCAGCATTGATCATCTAAACCATTTAGGTAAAAAACTGACAATGAATATTATGTAGATGGATTGGGCTGATAACACCTGGTCACACTGATCAAAATTAACTTCACAAAAAGATATATAATGTGTCCCCTGATAGGGATCTATGAGAAGTACAGAGCATCTCTCTGTCCTTCTTGTCAGAATTGTATGGACAGTATTAAAGGTTTGTAAATGAATGTGAGAATGAATAAACAGAACTGTAAATGTATTAGCTGAATATCTCCCTTTCAAACTGTTAACTACGTAGAAATGAAGGGAAATTACATTCTGCATTTGAAAAGGAACAAAGGACACTTGGCGGTGTTAAAAAACATTTTTAAAAATCAATTTCTTTAAGAAGACTAATATTTTCCCCAAATGACTGTCATGGCAGTGGCAAAAGTATTTAAAATTAACATATCCAGTTTCAACATTTTGAAAATCATCTTCTAGTTACCAAGTAACTGTATAAAAGCCTTTCAGAAATGAGGTTCATTAATTAATTGTAAATTATATTTTGAAAATATTTTGCAAAGAAAGTGCATGATAGAAGTTAGTTTCTAACTTGCTGTTATAATCTTATTAATCATGGTTATGACTTCAAACATAAAGACGCACTCTCTCTTTTTTATTCCTTTGTGCATACATGTGTGTATATACACATATGCACTCACCAGATCTCGCTCTCTCTTTATGTGTATCTATCTATCTATCTATCTATCTATTTTTTTTATTATTATACTTTAGGTTTTAGGGTACATGTGCACAATGTGCAGGTTTGTTACATATGTATCCATGTGCCGTGTTGGTTTGCTGCACCCATTAACTCGTCATTTAGCATTAGGTATATCTCCTAATGCTGTCCCTCCCCGCTCCCCCCAACCCACAACAGTCCCTGGAGTGTGATGTTCCCCTTCCTGTGTCCATGAGTTCTCATTGTTCAATTCCCACCTATGAGTGAGAATATGCGGTGTTTGGTTTTTTGTCCTTGTGATAGTTTACTGAGAATGATGTTTTCCAGTTTCATCCATGTCCCTACAAAGGACATGAACTCACCATTTTTTATGGCTGCATAGTATTCCATGGTATATATGTGCCACATTTTCTTAATCCAGGCTATCATTGTTGGACATTTGGGTTGGTTCCAAGTCTTTGCTATTGTGAATAGTGCCGCAGTAAACATACATGTGCATGTGTCTTTATAGCAGCACGATTTATAGTCCTTTGGGTATATACCCAGTAATGGGATGGCTGGGTCAAATGGTATTTCTAGTTCTAGATCCCTGAGGAATCGCCACACTGACTTCCACAATGGTTGAACTAGTTTACAGTCTCACCAACAGTGTAAAAGTGTTCCTATTTCTCCACATCCTCTCCAGCACCTGTTGTTTCCTGGCTTTTTAATGATGGCCATTCTAACTGGTGTGAGATGGTATCTCATTGTGGTTTGGATTTGCATTTCTCTGATGGCCAGTGATGATGAGCATTTTTGCATGTGTTTTTTGGCTGCATAAATGTCTTCTTTTGAGAAGTGTCTGTTCATGTCCTTTGCCCACTTTTTGATGGGGTTGTTTGTTTTTTTCTTGTAAATTTGTTTGAGTTCATTGTAGATTCTGGATATTAGCCCTTTGTCAGATGGGTAGGTTGCGAAAATTTTCTCCCATTCTGTAGGTTGCCTGTTCACTCTGATGGTAGTTTCTTTTGCTGTGCAGAAGCTCTTTAGTTTAATGAGATCCCATTTGTCAATTTGGGCTTTTGTTGCCATTACTTTTGGTGTTTTAGACATGAAGTCCTTGCTCATGCCTATGTCCTGAATGGTAATGCCTAGGCTTTCTTCTAGGGTTTTTATGGTTTTAGGTCTAACATGTAAGTCTTTAATCCATCTTGAATTGATTTTTGTATAAGGTGTAAAGAAGGGATCTAGTTTCAGCTTTCTACATATGGCTAGCCAGTTTTCCCAGCACCATTTATTAAATAGGGAATCCTTTCCCCATTGCTTGTTTCTGTCAGGTTTGTCAAAGATCAGATAGTTGTAGATATGTAGCATTATTTCTGAGGGATCTGTTCTGTTCCATTGATCTATGTCTCTGTTGTGGTACCAGTACCATGCTGTTTTGGTTACTGTAGCCTTGTAGTATAGTTTGAAGTCAGGTAGCATGATGCCTCCAACTTTGTTCTTTTGGCTTAGGAATGACTTGGCGATGCGGGCTCTTTTTTGGTTCCATATGAACTTTAAAGTAATTTTTTCCAATTCTGTGAAGAAAGTCATTGGTAGCTTGATGGGGATGGCATTGAATCTATAAATTACCTTGGGCAGTATGGCCATTTTCATGATATTGATTCTTCCAACCCATGAGCATGGAATGTTCTTCCATTTGTTTGTATCCTCTTTTATTTCATTGAGCAGTGGTTTGTAGTTCTCCTTGAAGAGGTCCTTCACATCCCTTGTAAGTTGGATTCCTAGGTATTTTATTCTCTTTGAAGCAGTTGTGAATGGGAGTTCACTCATGATTTGGTTCTCTGTTTGTCTGTGATTGGTGTACAAGAATGGTTGTGATTTTTGCACATTGATTTTGTATCCTGAGACTTTGCTGAAGTTGCTTATCAGCTTAAGGAGATTTTGGGCTGAGACGATGGGGTTTTCTAGATATACAATCATGTCATCTGCAAACTGGGACAATTTGACTTCCTCTTTTCCTAATTGAATACCCTTTATTTCCTTCTCCTGCCTGATTGCCCTGGCCAGAACTTCCAGCACTACGTTGAATAGGAGTGGTGAGAGAGGGCATCCCTGTCTTGTGCCAGTTTTGAAAGGGAATGCTTCCAGTTTTTGGCCATTCAGTATGATATTGGCTGTGGGTTTGTCATAGATAGCTCTTATTATTTCAAGATACGTCCCATCAATACCTAATTTATTGAGAGTTTTTAGCATGAAGGGTTTTTGAATTTTGTCCAAGGCCTTTTCTACATCTATTGAGATAATCATGTGGTTTTTGTCTTTGGTTCTGTTTATATGCTGGATTACATTTATTGATTTGCATATGTTGAACCAGCCTGGCATCCCAGGGATGAAGCCCACTTGATAATGGTGTATAAGCTTTTTGATGTGCTGCTGGATTCGGTTTGCCAGTATTTTATTGAGGATTATTGCATCAATGTTCATCAAGGATATTGGTCTGAAATTCTCTTTTTTGGTTATGTCTCTGCCAGGCTTTGGTATCAGGACGATGCTGGCCTCATAAAATGTGTTAGGGAGGATTCCCTCTTTTTCTATCGATTGGAATAGTTTCAGAAGGAATGGTACCAGTTCCTCCTTGTACCTCTGGTAGAATTCGGCTGTGAATCCTTTAGGTCCTGGACTCTTTTTGGTTGGTAAGCTATTGATTATTGCCACAATTTCAGAGCCTGTTATTGATCTATTCAGAGATTCAGCTTCTTCCTGGTTTAGTCTTGGGAGGGTGTATGTGTCGAGGAATTTATCCAATTGTTCTAGATTTTCTAGTTTATTTGTGTAGAGGTGTTTGTAGTATTCTCTTATGGTAGATTGTATTTCTGTGGGATCGGTGGTGATAACCCCTTTTTCATTTTGTATTGCATCTATTTGATTCTTCTCTCTTTTCTTCTTTATTAGTCTTGCTAGCGGTCTATCAATTTTATTGATCTTTTCAAAAAACCAGCTCCTGGATTAGTCATTTCCTCAAGAAGTTTTGATTATTATTAATACAATGTGTTTAGTGATCACAACCTGGGCACTAAGGTTTCTCCTTAGTATTTTATTGTTCATTGTTTCTAGAGTTTTGATAAATGCAGCTAAGAGTATATGCCTTTTTTAGTGAGAGAAAACACATCATGGATTCATACTAATATGTCCAATTACATGTTAGAATTATAGTGTTTTGTATTATTTGATTTTATATTTATCTACATTTTATAATCTGAAAAATATTGTCTTCTAATGACATTAGCTTATTTACTTATTTGACTTATCCTCATAGATGAGTTCTTATACATACAGTAGTATGCTGTTAAATGTTAAGCATTGAAAAATAAACTCCCTGGAGAAATAAAAACAGTCCTGGTTTGTAGCATTTGCTTATTTCCATGGAGTAAATACAGCCACTATGGTTGATTTCAGACTACTAACATGGCACCACTGAATGCAAAGTTCAGGAAGATGCACTGTCACGCAGGGGTGTGTAATACGTTCACCATACAGGTACAATAAACGTAAGTAATCTTAAGATCACAGATGTCATAAAATAGAGTAAAGTAATTAAGAAGTGATGAATTGTTGAATATTTATTAACCTTATTTTAAAACGAAAAATATTTAGTTGTGGGGTTTTAAGATTTAATTTTTTAATAATAACTACATTTAACACTGGGTTCACAAAGTTACTGAAAATTCAATGACTGGGTTTCACACAAGGTGGTACAAAGTTGGCTCAATCACACCAGTCCCTTATGTGTACATACAATACATTTATTTTGATAATACCAAAATCATTACTAAAAATAAGATTATTAAAAATAACTTTAAAATATTTTTGCTCTTAGGATATTTGCCAGTGTGTAAGCATAAATTATTGCATTTTGAAATCCCTTGAAATAATTTCTCTCTGTATACTTATATCTTGTTAGAGACTATTTGTTTCATTTGGCTTTTAAATATTAAATATTTTTATTTTATAAAAAAAAAAAGACTGGATGCAGGACAACCTATGCAAATGTTTGTTTGGTTAAAAGGAACCACCTTTTTCCAAGCATTAACACAGTCTACCATGGCTGATGGATTTCAAGCCATATTTGCTCAATAAGATAATACAATAAAAGCTAAAGGCAGCCTATTCTTGCTAAGATCTCTCGAAACAAAATCCAAAAATTTACAAATCCTTATGCAAATGTACAGTGTTGATTGTGAAAGTAACATTCCAGCCATTAGAATGAGTCAGCCCCGAACCATGAGAGAATAAAAGGCTAAACTATTGGATTTTCCTGAATGGCAAAGGGTTATCCCAGGGAGTTTGAAAATGGCCCACATCAGTAAGTTTGTTTTGGCCTACATAACATCAAATCTCATCTCCTTTTTCTTTGAAAGAGAGAGAGGGCAAGGGCAAGGGAAATAGGAGGTGGAGGGGGAGAGAGAACAAACTATTCAATACAGAAGATTGGGAATCCCTTTAAAGAATTGTTCCTGGACCAAACTGAGGGTCAGGCTGCTAATTCTCATGGCCCAATAACGAGATGCAGATGAACTGGGGAAAAAGAGAGTTGTTATTTCTGTAACTGGTTACAGGGAGAAGGCCTGGAAATTATTGCCAGACCAACTCCAAATTACAAAGTTTTACAGAGCTTATATACTTCTAAGCTATAAGTCTACTTGTAAATGTGCATTCATCTACATACATTAGTGATTAACCTATTTTAATCTATAAGTAAGATCTGAGTCCTGAAGTCCTTCCTCTGGAGCCTCAGTAAATTTACTTACTCTAAATGGGTCCAGGTACTGGTGTGTCTGCAATTGATGGGTTCTTGGTCTCACTGACTTCAAGAATGAAGCCGCGGACCCTCGCGGTGAGTGTTACAGTTCTTAAAGATGGTGTGTCCAGAGTTTGTTCTTCTGATGTTTGGACGTGTTCGGAGTTTCTTCCTTCTGGCAGGTTCATGGTCTCGCTGGCTTCAGGAGTGAAGCTGCAGACCTTCAAGGTGAGTGTTACAGCTCTTAAGGCAGTGCGTCTGGAGTTGATCGTTCCTCCTGTCCAGAGTTGTTCATTCCTCCTGGTGGGTTCGTGGTCTCGCTGGCCTCAGGAGTGAAGCTGCAGACCTTTGTGGTGAGTGTTACAGCTCATAAAGGCAGTGCGGACCCAAAGAGTGAGCAGCAGCAAGATTTATTGCAAAGAGCAAAAGAACAAAGCTTTCACAGTGTGGAAGGGGACCCGAGTGGGTTGCCGCTGCTGGCTCGGGCAGCCTGCTTTCATTCCCTTATCTGGACCCACCCACATCCTGCTGATTGGTCCATTTTAGAGAGAGCTGATTGGTCCATTTTACAGAGAGCTGATTGGTCCGTTTTGTCAGGGTGCTGATTGGTGTGTTTACAATCCCTGAGCTAGACACAGAGTGCTGCTTGGTGTATTTACAATCCTCTAGCTAGACGTAAAAGTTCTCCAAGTCCCCACTAGATTAGCTAGACACAGAGCACTGATTGGTACGTTTACAAACCTTTAGCTAGACACAGAGTGCTGATTGGTGCGTTTACAATCCCTGAGCTAGACACAGAGTGCTGATTGGTGCATTTACAATCCTCCACCTAGACATAAAAGTTCTCCAAGTCCCCACCAGATTAGCTAGATACAGAGTGCTGATTGGTGCATCCACAAACTGCGAGCTAGACACAGAGTGCTGATTGGTGCATTTACAATCCTCCAGCTACACATAAAAGTTCTCCAAGTCTCCACTTGATTCAGGAGCCCAGCTGGCTTTGCCTAGTGGATCCCTTGCTGGGCCGTGGGCTGAGCTGCCCACCAGTCCCTCGCCATGCACCCGCACTCCTCAGCTCTTGGGTGGTCAATGGGACCGGGCGCCGTGGAGCAGGGGGTGGCACCTGTCAGGGAGGCTCGGGCCACGTGGGAGCCCACTGTGGTGGGGCTCGGGCCATGTGGGAGCCCACTGTGGTGGGGCTCAGGCATGGTGGGCTGCAGGTCCCAAGCCCTGCCCTGCAGGGAGGCAACTGAGGCCCAGCAAGAATTCAAGTGCCGCACGGGCAGGCTGGCAGTGCTAGGGGACCCGGCGCAACCTCCACAGCTGTTGGCCTGGGTGCTAAACCCCTCACTGCCTGGGGCTGACGGTGCCAGCTGGCTGCTCCAAGTGTGGGGCCCACTGAGCCCGCACCCACCCGTAACTCACGCTGGCCTGCGAGTGCCCTGTGCAGCCCCGGTTCCTGCCCGTGCCTTTCCCTCCACACCTCCTGGTAAACAGAGGGAGCCGGCTCTGGCCTCAGCCAGCCCAGAGAGGGGCTCCCACAGTGCAGCGGCGGGCTGAAGGCTTCCTCAAGTGCAGCCAGAGTGGACGCTGTTGCCTGAGGAGGTGTCGAGAGCGAGTGAAGGCTGCTAGCATGTTGTCACCTCTCACTGGAGTGATTACCCTTATCTTATCTCCCGCTATATTATGGAAGTTTGGGGAATTCCCTTAGACCTCTAATCAACTTGTTTGTGCAGGCCTGGGGAGTTTCTTCAGACCCCCAATAAAACTTGTTTAATCCTAAATGGGTCCAGTTAAGAATTCCTTCATTATTTTGTCATGCTTTAAGGCCCAGGAAAGGCCCAGGCAAAACCCTTGGTTCCAGCCTTTGTATAAGAACACTGGGTTTTTTTAGATTTTAATATTAACTTAACCACTCAGTCAGTACTGAAACAGTTGTTATGGAGGCCTCCATTAGTGAGACCTGGCCTGCCACAGAATGGTTACTAAAACTGTTATATCAAGGAATATACAGACATAATATATCTGAATATAAGCAAGATACTTGGCACAATATGCCTCATGGCTTCTTTGTGGCTAAAAATGTAAGCTAGATAATAACATTGTTGGGAGTATCTATAAAGGGTTATGTCAATGTATCCTAAAATATTGTATCTGTTGAGTTCAGCATCAAACTGAAGGTAAGTACCCTGTTGAAAGGCTCTGACCTTGTAATTCTATTTAACACTTTTATCAGCAATTTGAAGGAAAATACAGCAAGAACATTTATTAAATTTTCAGGTGACATAAAATGTAAGAAGTTAGATGACAGAACTAGATTCAAAAAGTTTTGTACAGGCCATAATGAAAGGCTAAAACTAGTGTTGAGGCTCAGAAAATGATACCCCAAAATGAAGGCCTCAGAAGGAGCCTCAGAAGCAAAGTTTTTATCTGACCTTCTCCTGCCCTTCTATCTGTTACCCGTTCTTCTCCCCTGAGGGTACCATGGAAACGAAGCCCTCTTCCCCAAGGTGGGTCATAGAAACCACAAACCCTTTCTCTGAAAGCCAGCCATAAAATTTAAAAACCTTACTCTAATTCCTCTCCTCCACCCCGTGATTTTCTGTGTAACAGCTAGCCGTAAAGAAATGAAGACCCTTATTCCAGAGGGGTCCTACCCCATACCCTGGAATAAGAAATTCTACAATAGAGAGGCCAAGAAGAATCCGAACACACAGGTTTTGCTAGGTTTGCCAAGTCTATTTCCATCAGTTCATACTCTTTTTGTACAAATAAATTTCTACAGGGCTGTCCCTGCTTCATCAAACCTATGCATAAAATCATATAGCTTCTTCCTTTGTATCTTTGGGTATTAATTATAAAGGCTCCCATGCCACAAAACTATAATTAAATACATTTATCAACCATTTTTTTTTGTTATAGCTGTGGCTGCTGTGACCCTTATGATGGAGAGGAAAGGGATCACCCCTTTTCCACCCCTGTATTAACTAACAGGATGTAATTGAGTAGAAATATACATAATGTCAAATGAAAGCAAATCTGGACTTAATAAAGAGAGACTTTATTCAAAATGATTATTTTGCAAGATGGGAGGAGCAGGACTATTGTAACAGGGAGATAGAGACTATTATAATAGCGAGAAATTTGTGACCATAATATCTACAAAGTATCTCAAGAGTAAGATGAAAAGAGTTTTCTTTTATAGAGAGGAGTATACATAGCTAGAAAGAACCAGGTGTAGGAAAGCAGGTTGAAATTTTGGCGCGATGGAATAGTAAATCAGAGAATGTTTTACCCTGAGGCTAGTTTGTTTTCCATGAGGGTCCTTAGAGAGAGTTTGTATGCTGGCTAGGCTGAGGTTTGGCCAATGTTCTGCAGCCTGGGAGAAAAAATTTTAAAGTTTGGTGAAGAGGCATTACGTTCCAAAAGATCGGTAGACGTAACGAGTTCAATTAATCATTTATGATGAAAAGAATGGGAATTTGTAGGGTCTGTGTCTGGCCTTGCCATATGAAAACAAAGGGGCATCTGTGAGTCTTATCTAAGTCACATGGGGAAGGGTAGTTTTTTGCAGTAATCCGTTTTCCATAATACAAGAGTGGGGAGTTTCTTTAACCTAATTTGTTTTGTAGGAGCACAGGGCTCAGGTATAATTCAATGTTGTGTATAATGTGTTTTATTAAAGCTCAAGGAATTAAGGTATCAAAGATAAGATAAGAGCTTCTTGGCTTAATAGCAAGATTATATATAAAACAGATTTTACTTGGTATGCAACATCAGTGTGATGTGATGAGAATAAAAGGACAACTTTAGGCGCTGTATTAATAGAAGTCTATCAGGAAGAGGGCTTAGTAGTCTATATTGTGGATTGTGCTGGTCAGAATATATCTGGAACAGCATGTTCAGTTCTGTATATGCATGTTGCAGTTTTAGATTGACTTTAAACTTATATTTCTTATATTGTCTCTCTGCAAGGTAACTAGGCCTGTCTTTAAACATTTGAAGAACTGCCAGATCAAAGTGGGGTTACGTGTGTATCTTTTGTAGCTTCTATGGTTAGAAACAGTCAGTGAATGGAAGTTATGAAAGGCAGATTCCTGTTCAACCAAAGGAAGAATATTTTTACATTCTCCTTCTTCAGAAGAGTTCTAGTCACTGGAAGTAATCAAGCAGAAACTGAATGCACACCAACTGGAGGTGTTGTAGAGAGGGTTCTGCATTGGATGAGAGGTTTGGTCTAATTTCTCAATTCCTTCCCACCTCTATGATCCTGTGATTCTCCCAGCTGACCAGTTCAATCTACTTCTGATTCATCTTTCTTAGAGGTACTTTTTCCCTTCAGGTTTGTAGAGGATTCAGAGTCATCCTCAGCAGTACCAAGTGCTTATGACAGCACAGTGTTAGCTTTGGAAAAATGCATTTTACCTTATGTAAATGATCAAATGTCAGAGATGTTAGAGACTATATCTCTCAGCCACCAGTCCCTGTCTTTCTACATTTTAGGTCCTCTGCTCCTCCACAACTTATAAAAACTGGGTTATTCTTTTGTATCCTTTGGTTTTCTTCTTCTCAGACTGATAGAAACATTTGTGTTTATTTCCATAGTGAGTGTCCTTGTTGTTGGTCATGAAGGATAGCAGAATATATCACCTCAAAATGTGCCATTCTGGAATAAGGATTATTTCGAGCTCAAGGTAATAGAGAAAAAGCAGATACAAGAATAGGACTCTTTCCTCCCCCTATATGCTCCAAAGCAGGACATAAATTTGTAAAGGTGGCCCCTCTCCTCTCTCTACCAGGAAGGACAGAAATTAATCACCAGAGACAACTCTAGACCCTTATCAGCCCACAAAGAGCAACAGAGGAACCTATGTAACGAACCTTACTAACTTGCCCTTATCTTACATTAGCTCCCGAAAATGTTTACCTTCCCTCAATTTGCTGCCCCCAAGAAGCTTAAAGTCTTTTTCCTTTGTCTTGTCAGTTTCTCTACAAAATGTATTCTTTTTAAGGTGGTATATAAACCCAAGTTCTAACCACTGCTGAGACTTCTGTTTTTCTCTTGTTGATTTATCTTTTGTCAGTCTAATTTACAGGGCGCCAGCCAATGAACCTAAGATGCATAAAGAAATAGGAACATTTTTCCGTCCCTATTGTCATAAGCATATACATATTATTATATAGGCTACAACCGAGCTTAAAGTACTTTTTTCTTGTTAAAATGTTTTATCTGCTATGTAGGGTGGAAGATTCTTAACTGAGCCTCATAACAAAATGCAATAATCTTTTTGAGGATCATACTTCCCCATGGAAATCTTGGAGAAGCTTGGAGACAACTAATCCCCAATCACACCTCAGTGTATATAAATACTCATAACCATCCTTAAGTGATTTTTTTTTACATGTGAGGAAGTTAGAGTCAGTAATAATTAAAAGAGTTGGAAAAAAAGGAAAGTGGTGGAATCACCTTCATTGCTAGATTTAATTACTGGGAAACATTTCAAAAACCAATCTCTGCAGCTTAGAATTCTGGGTTTGGGTTAATTGACCCCTGAAGCTGTTCCAGTGCTAATTCTTTGGCATTATATTCCATATACCAAGGGAATAAATCATTTTATATGGATGTGGATGGATCATAAAGCAATAAAAATCCTAATGCTCTGGAGACAAATCCAGAGCTTTCTAGTGGTCAGCTTGCTTTTGAACCTCAGTGGGAGCTGCTCACCCGTGGTGCATGAATCGACCATTTCTAACTGCCAGATGCCTCATTCCACAGTGAAGCTGGGTTCTGGAGAATATTTTATTTGCTTATTTTCAGTGGAATGGGTTATATTCTTGGCCAGGAGGGACCACCAAATAAGACTCTTTCTTGTACCTTTACCTACAACCCTTTTACACATAGGGAGATTTCCTGTTTAAAAAATATCCAAGGAAGATTGTCAATGCTTCTCCTAGTATAGCTGCCATACTTTGGACATTTTTTGTCTCATATCAAGTCCTAACTCCTTATGCTGCAGTTTAAACCTTATATTTATTTATTTATTTTTTCTTTCTCAGTAGAAGTTGGAGGATAAATAATGGAATCCAACACTTTAGTTATACAAATGAGGAAACTGAGGCCAAGATAGATTAACTAAGAGGATTACCCCAGATAGCCAAAGTAAAAGTATGAAAAAGGTTCACATTAGAAGCTTTAGCTGTGTGTTTTTTCTCCTGCTTCAAGCTGCCACTGCAAAATCCTGTTAGGCCTTTTGGCTTTGCCCTTAATTCACCATATCCACATTGCATAAAAATCTACACAGATCTGGTTTTTCGTCTAAGATTTTACCTTTAACATTGTGATCTGAGAGACCAAAAGAGATGGCCCTTTATCAACTGACAGGGACCCTAAGGTTAAAAAATATTACCTGTGGGTTGAGGGTTCAGGGCCTGACCGGCATGGCAAATTTTTAAACACTCCCCAAACTCCGTAACAATAGGAACTACCAAGCTGGTTTACAACCCAGACCACTACACCTCTGATTGGATGGAAGACTGGCCTTACAAATGTTCTTCTCTGATAAGAAATCGTAGACCTTAAGCCATTTTCAGCCAGTTTATAGAGGGTACACACAAACTGTCTTTGTATCCTATAGTTCATCTTTTGACATAAAGAACCAAATTCCATTTCACTTTAATGTATGTTACATGTATGTTTACCCATTGCACATGTGCTTGGCTCCACTCATAAGTGTAATTTAGCTTTTCTTCCTACCATGATGAAAATGTATGACTCTATTGTGTGATATGGAACCTGTGAAGCTTGAAACCCAATTTGGCTTTCCCTCTTCAAAGAGAGCATCCTCAATGCATGCTGGAGACTTTCTCCTCCTGGCTTGCAAACCAATATCACCAATAAGGCTCTCCTTTCTACTATTTAGCCATCCTGGTCATCTTTTGGATGACAACATTTTCAATTAATTAATTTAAATACATGAAAATACAATAATTTCATGGAGTACTTAAAACAGGATGATTAAAGTAACCTTGGATATGGGGCACCTGGCTTTGACGCACCCCACAGAGTTCCCCACTGTCAATTACAAGGTCCTGGATACTTTGGAAATGAAAAGCCTATGATAGTGACTGCAGCATATTTTGATGATATGAATATGAGCAAATAAATTGTTGGCATAGTCTTTTATAATTTTCCTCATCCAATGGTGATGATTAGAGAAATACTGCTGCTAATTGCATCCTCCTGAAACATGCCGCCACTGGACTGTGACTGTGGAAAGTAAGCTCCAGTCCCTGGAGATGATGCTAATGGAAGAACATTGTAGATTCCATAGGATGAAGACAGGTAATCACCCTTTCTCCATAAGGTCATATTTCTGCATCTTCACTCTCTCATTTCAGGAAAGCAGTTTCCCTTCTCCCGGCCTGAACTTAGCACTTTACTTAGAATTTTGAAGTCACCACTTCTCTCCTGCTCTGGAACCTTGTGCCATCAATACCTCTATTCTCTTGCACATTCAATGCCCGCTTCTCCCATAGTCTTTTACCCTCAGCATGGAAACCTTTTTACATTTTTCCATGTAAGTTTGGAAAAGAAAATCTCCTTAATTCTGATATCTCCTGAAATTACACATACAAATTTAAAATAAGAGGCTTAATTCTCTCTGTTGAAAATGAGAAAAGACACTCCTCTCCTCTCTCTAATGTTTGAGAACTTCTTTCTATGTTCTCTTTGAATGTATGTAAATCTTTACAATCACTGAATAACACTCTTATCAGTCTCGCAACTCAGTAATGTTTCAAGGACCTGGAAGGCATCTTTCTGAAACACAAACATCAAGAGAGATAACTTCCTTACCTCCTGTGGGAGGGGAAGAGCCTAACTTCAACGAAAGCCTCCCTCCAATTTGCAAAACTACCTCCTGTTATTAAGATATAGGAAGTGTCAAACTAAAGACAAACTAAAGTGTCCACATAAAGGCATTCGACTAATAAAGAGAATTTCCCCAATTTTCGTAGTAAAGTTATGATGAATTATATGTGACAAAAGGTGTTGTGGAATCTTCTTATGTGAAGACTACTTATTGTTTATCTTAAAAACATATACATAATGGATTGTAGCTGCTTGGCTATATAAAAGGGTAAATTTTCTTTTCTCTTTGTAATGTCTTAACAGAGTGCCTGTGATTTGCATGACATTCTGGTTTAATACCTATTCAATAATAAAACTTGTTTTTGTCTCTCCTACCTTTGTAGAAAGATTTTCTAGATTAGGAAAATATTTATTTTGTTTCTCTTAATTATATTTCCCCATCACTCCTAACTTGCCTAGCTTACTTCCCTTCATTTAATTTTAATTTACTTTAATTTTTTTTAGAGATAGGGTCTCACTCTGTTGCCTAGGTTGGATTGCAGTGGCATGAACATTGCTCACTGAAACCTTGAACTCTCAGGTTCAGACAATCCTCCTGCCTCAGCCTCCCAAGTAGCTGTGACTACAGGTGCATGCCACCACACCCAACTAATTTAATTCCCCTCTTTTTAGCAGCAAATTGCTTGAAGGCATATTGTATACTGCTCTTTTCTCTCTTTGGCCTACTTACTCATTAGCCCAGTGGTTCTCAGACTTTGCTGCATGTTGAAATTATCTGATGAACTTTAAAAACTTCTGAAAGATACATTCTGGTTTAATTAGCATGGGCATTGTGACTTGGGCATTGAGCTTTTAAAATGACTATCAGGTGTTTTTTATAATCTGTAGCAATGTTTGGGAACAACTGCATTAGCTCCCTTTTAATATGACTTCTGCTTACACTGATTGAAACTTTATTCTGAGGTTAAGAAGTAGATGAATCTAGGAGCAAACAGAGATGAGATTAAACTCCTGCTCTGCTATTTTCCTTCAACAAAGTTAAACATGGAGCCGAAAAAATACTCTCTCCTTGACCAAACTTTAGAGGGAATCCTTTGAGACCTGTTTTTGACTAAGTCTCAGCTTGGCCTTGTCTTCAGCCTGCCTAGTTCAGTTGGAACAAGAATCCTGCTAAGTCAATGTACGGGAAGAAACATAACTTTTTCTCCACCATTCATAGTTGTTAGTTGAAACAGACTCTTATAACAAAAGACAGAATAACAAGAAAAAATCAAATGAAAGTTCAATAACATGTAAACCTCGTGTATATGTGAAAGACACCCAGAGAAATGACTCAATAACAAAAAGGTGGTTTTGAATTCAGGCTTAAATACCATTGTCTGCTGAAACAGAGAAGGAAAGATATTGGAGAGACCAATAATAAGAATATGACCAGAAAAAGCAAAATAAGTGTATAGTTTGTTATGCAGGTTTAACTTGCTATCTTCTGTACTGATAAGGGTCTTTAGTTATTTAGAGTCATCCTTCTTGTCCTGGTACAATAATAGATAGATGGAGATTTTCTTTATAGATGTAAATTTATGTTACAAAATAGTAACTTCTATGTTGTTTCCAGAGTTTCTTCTGTGTTTGCAGTTACTGAAAAATCAGCTCAAACTAATCCTTATGCCAAAAGGAGCACATTTGGGAGTGGCACATTCAGGTACTCCACAAATATATTTTGAGATGGCATATTTTGGTCTCCTATATCAGTTTGGAGAGAGTTTCCCACTCTTGGTATTTAATCACGTTCAATATTTGATCAAATTTCTTTTCCCCTACCCTTGATATTGGATAACCCTGTCTTACCTTCAGTAAGATTCCTAAGTCAATCTAACTAGGATTTCCCTACCATTGATGTTTCTTAGTAGTAATTCTCCATTCAATAACCCTACCGCAAACTCTGTTCTTTGGCTATAAGTCCTCACTTATCCTGCTAAATTCACAATTGAGCTCAGCTCCATACTAAGATCTCTTTTTTCCTATTACAGTAGATCCTGAGTAAATATGTTTTTACTACTTTAACTACTTTCTGGCTCTGGTTTTCTTTAAGAAACCTTAGTTTTCTCAATATGTAAAATGGTTACAATAATGTCTTCTCTTATAGAATTGCAGTGAAGATTAAATGACATAATACATGTGAAATATTTAGTGTTCAATAAATATTATTAGCATGAGTCATCTCCTACACACACATCCAAGTTCTCTTTTTCCTCAGTACCTTCAAACTCTCTATGAATTCTTTTGCTGTTTACCATCCCTCCTTTAAAATTCTCTCCTCTTTTAGCTTCTGTTTTATTGCATTCTCCTGGTTCTTTGGTTACCTTTTTTACTTTTCCATCTCCCCCTTCCCTTTTCCCATATCCCAAGTGTAAATGACATAAGCATGTGGTTGGGCTCTTCTCTACTTATACTCATCCTGTATAGTCTCATTCAGTGTCAGGGACTGCCAGTCTACCTTTTGTGTAAATGCATTCCAGAGCAGAGCACAGCACCTGATACCTGATCAATAAACTTTCAATAAACTTGTTGAAGGTATAATTTCTATGATTCTGATCATCACTGCTTCCTAATATTGTAAAGACCTGCTGAGTTGAATATCTCTACCTGGATGTTATGGTCTATCTTTATTTGTTTAGCTTTTTTCTGTGTTTCCTATTTCTTTCAATAGTGCAAACACCTCTCAGTCACAGAGACTTAAAAATGAAATAATCTTTGACTTCTCCCATCCCCTTGCCTACATAGCCAATTATTTGCCAAGTTGGGTCAATTGTAACTCAATGTAATTTGTTGAATATATCCTTTTAATTAGCCTGGCAGCTTTTAGTTTCCTGGAAGCCAACTATTAAAACAATTACTATACCTCCCACCCCGTCTTTTAAACCAATAATTGTGAGAATTTTTTAAAAAACCAGTAAAATGGTTTTTATCGAGCACAATTGTTAATTTGCACTCTAAGAGCAGATGCAGGCAAGAGAAATGTTTAGCAAACCTAATTTAGATATATGAATTATATTTTATATTATGAAACACTGGAAGTTTCAGAAAATATTCACAAGAAGTGTTAAAGGGCAAAATTTAGTTTATTTAGCTATTAACAAAAATTTGAATGGTAGATATGGTGATGTCTGCCAAGAACAAAAAATGTAATATTTTTATTGAAATATTTTTAAAGACACCATAGTAACTCCTGATATGAATAGATTTATTCATTTTCAAGGAAAAAAGATAATTGAATCGTTGTTAGGTTACTGATATAAAATTGTTATCGAACATATTTGCTGGTATTTTAGTTTTCCTATATTACTGAGAATAGGGCCACTGCATAGCAAATCTCTTCTGTGCACTTTTCCCATTGAACACTTCGATGCTCCTCAGAGTTTTGCAACGTGGTGGTAACTGTGGGTGAATTATATAGGCTTCAACTCGATAACCTAATTTCCTCCCTCAAG